>NC_054554.1:16167457-16439957 GCF_017654505.1 Polyodon spathula
CTTAAATTAAATCTGGGTTCCTTCTTCTCCTCACTTTCATCTTTGTAGGGAATCAATTTTCATAGTTTTGATTTCACTGGTGGTAGTGAATTTGGAGCAGAGTTCGTCCCCTCACATCTCTGGACCCGACCAACACCCTTAACTTCTCGCAGTCCTGCCTCCCACCCCCGAGAGAGGATTATTATTATATGTTTTCTTATCTGTGCACTTTATATTGTAGTTATGGTATGTATTGTTATATATTTTTGTATTTTCAGAGTTTGTTTTGCAAACAAATGTGAAGGCTTCAGAGATCATTGACGTTTCATATATGTTTATGGAACATTGTATTTTTAACATCATTTAATATATGTTGCATTATATTGGCATACTGTATTCAGTTTTTAAATACATTATGCTGTACATTTGGCAAAAAGTGTTGTATTATAATATATGAATCCATATTCTACCATCGCCCCAATTTGCACTCATTTTGGACAACCATATAGATCAAAATTAATGTTTCTTGTGTCTTCTGACCAAATAGACTGATAAAGAGTTTCTATTTGTGTGAGAGAGATCAAACAGGTATCACCTGTAAGCAAGTCAAGCAATTATAACGTATTTGAGAGAAATTATCTAACAAAGTATTCTTTTGTCAATTTGTCTCTGGTGGACGAGAGAGTGGGTTTGAAAGATGCAAAGTAGCCGTTTTAAGCCTGGGTTTGAAGAGGCAGAGGGTTAAATAGCATAGGGGCCTATGCTGATATCATTATTTTATAAACAACGGTCTAATTTAAGTAACCGACGCACAATACAGTGTGAAACACGCATATATTCACAACTTTCTTCATTCTTTCTTGAAACTATCTTCCATGCCAATAGTAGCATATGTATAGGGCAGCTAGAATGGGATGAAGCTATTAACAAAACAGAAGCACAGTGGGAACTACATGGGACATTCACAATCGATGGTAATCTTTCTTTCTTTCTTTCTTTCTTTCTTTCACCCCAGGCTATGTTACCCAAGTTACTTGCCAGCGTCAAAACCAAAGGGTTGCAGTCCCGAAATAACAACAATAATAAACACAGACAAAGGGGAGAATCCTGTTGAACTTGGCGGCACCTCTCTCACTGCAAAAAGGATGTAGGGAAGGAGTGCTGCCCAATGTTTCTGCTCTTGGTTCACAAATTGCCTCAACATCTGCCTTAAAGTTTGGTTAAAACGTTCCACGTGTGGATGAAAAACAGATGTCTGGATAAGATGTATTTTTAATATTTTATACACCTGCTGTAGCGTTTGAGACAGAAAGTTAGTCCCATGATAAGTCAATATCTCTGTGGGGATCCCTACTCTCGACATAATCTGCACTAGTTCTATGGCTATTGCAGCGGCACTAGTGGACTTCAGTGGAACTGTCTCCGGGTATGGTGTTGAATAATCCACCACTACTAATACATGCGTATACCCGGAGTCAGAAAGTAGCAAAGGGCCCACTATGTCCATTGCAATGGACTCAAAGGTAATGGAAATGATTGGCAGTGGGACCAAAGAGGAGGGGTGCACTCGACTTGGCGCTACTCGATGGCAGTCTGGGCATGTGGTTGCATATTTCAACACTTCATTATGAAGCCCTACCTAATAAAATCAAGCCAATATGCATTCTCTTGTCTTGTCGGCTCCTAAGTGTCCTGCAAAGAGGATGTCATGCGTCAGCATCATGACCTCAGGCTGACACTTCGGGGGAACCATCAATTGTGTTGCAGGCTGTCCTGTGCCCGGGGCAGGGTTTTTAGAGTATTTGCCCCTTGATAATGAAGTGCGGATATACTAGTGTCCCAGCACCTTCAACATCCTTTCCTTCAATAGACCGGATTTGTCCCCAAGCTTGCACCAGTGTGAGGTTGTTTTTCTGGTCCCACACCAGGTCCGCACTTGAGCCCCACATGTCCAGTATATTCAGAGGGGCCGGAGTAACATCTGCCCTGGATGGCCCTGTAACCTCGCCCTCTCGGTCACACTGTGTACCAACTCCCTTTGAGTGGCGTTTGATACCATCCACATTCTCTCCTACCAGTCCCCATCCTCGTTTCAGAGATGCACCTTCCTATTTTTTTATCTGTCTCTCTTTGTTTTCCTAGGATGAAAAAGAGAAGAAAATAGGCCAGCTTGCAGGGGGAAAATCTTACCAACCGTTTCCCCTGCCTACCATAGTTATGTGTGCAGTCAGGACTGCCTTCTGGACCAATTGCCGATACTGTGCCCAGTCCTGGCCCAGAATTAGGGGGTGCCAGCCTTTCCACCACTCCCACTGTGAGGTGGCACTATGTCTGCCCTATCAACACGTATGCTTTTAGGGTGGGGTATGTTGCCCTATCTCCATGGATACAGGAGATCGCCACCCGATTGAATTATGGTCTGTGCAGACTCTGAGTCCGCTAAAGCCTGGGTACTCACATTGCCAACACCACATCAATAATACAACCATTTCCCCTTTCCTTACCTGCTTCAGATGTCAGATAGTACGTTGCCACATTGCACTCCATTGCCGAGGGGCACAAGCAGGCTCATGGCACCTAAAACAGACAATCGGGGCAGAAGGCACTGGGGTTAGTTCTCTGTCCCGTTGCTGATAAGACAGTGGGTCGGGGTAATAAATCTACCCCAGCTGGGGGCCAATGCCTCCATGGTAAGGAGGTGGGTTGGCCCATTGGGGTCAGTGGTCTGGGAGGTCTGGTTCCTAGCTGGAGAGGTGGTGGCACTGGTCTACGGTTGGTTGGCACAGCGAGAGGGGTTAGCAGTCTGGTCTTTATGGTGACCTGGGAGTCCTCAAAATCCTCTGCCAGTTTGATGGCAGCCTCCAGGCTTCTCCCATTTGCTGCCCTGTCTTTTCGGCAAGGCTGAGCCAGTGGATCATGTGGTCACAGAGCTTTTGCGCGACCTCCCTGGGGCGGGTCTCTCATGGCCTCCGATACTCCCGGAACCGCACTCATTGTGTTTCCCCTGTGATATACAGGCGTTGCAGGATGGCCTGTTTGACCAGGTCATAGCCTGGTACACTACCTGAGCTTCCCCGCTCAGACAGAGGCCAAGTTGATTGTCCCAGTACTCCTTCAGCCATAACGTGCTGGTGGCCAACCACTCGAAGGCAACTAAGTAAGCCTAACCATTCAGTACGAGGCACACAGTTCCTGTTGCACAGTGTTCTCACAGGTCGAGAGGGAGACTGCTGATTTGGATTCATTCGCTTTTTGTCACACTTTCCCAAATGATTTTCGACAGCAATACAGAACGACAGGCAGGCAGGCAATGGCAAGGAACTGACAATTAAATGGAAAACACTGAAATGGATTACAGCCTTATACTGTGTACAAGCGTCACAGCTCTTTGATTGTAAGAAATCAGCACACTTTAGAAAGTAGTATGTGCATAATGGCTGGTTCTGTTTACTCTCTTAATCATCTCAAAGATCTTGGTTACACAGCAAAATAAATATCTCATATTGATAGGCAATTAAGATTGTGCCAAAAGAAAATAAAAAAAATATTCTTTGCAGAAACAATTACTGATCGTCACTGATCATTTTACCCCTAAATTGTCAAAACAAAACAAAAATTGAAAAAAATTACACTGAGAGATGACCTGCTACCGAACCTGCTATTGAAGTGTGAAAGGGTCATCTTCCAGCACATTGTTTGAATGGAAGCAGTCATGTTTTATCCGGTGCTGAAATTTCTATTATATTGCCTAACCCTGGTAACTAAGACATGATGCAATATAACATTTACAGGTATGTAACATTCTCAGTTGTTTAACAAGGTCTTACGTCGCAGAACAGGTTTCCAGAAACATTAGCCACTTTTAATAGGGAGGAGTTCAGATATGTTGCCTGACCTCAGAACCATGTTACTGGGTCCTGAATGAATGTACTGTCCTTGCTCTACTGCACTAGATCACTGTAGATATAACTTGTTATAATTTTAACTTGTTACCTAGTTCATATTGTATTGTAGTAGTATTATTTGTACTTACTATAAACCGCACTGTATTTCCTTTACTGCCCTATAACACCTATAAGTCGCCTTAGATAATGTCGTCTGCCAAATAAATAATAATAATAATAATAATAATAATAATAATAATAATAATAATAATAATAATAATAATAATAAAATTTGTTGTAAACTTGATCCAATCATGGTCCACCTATACCCTACATATTCTCAGCACAATAAAAGGGTGCAGTAATTTAATTGTTCATAAAACTAACAGGAGGTAAGAATTGTATTTTAAATCTGGGTGGATGATCCTTTTTTGGAGTTTGTCACTGTTCTGTGTTGTTTTTGTATGGCCCGTGTTCAATTTCTGGCACGAATAATACAAGAAGAAATCCTTCAGGGATATATTTTCCAGTTTTGTCTCTTAACTCATTTCCGAGTATAAACAGACTCAAAAGTAATATTCCACACATAGCTTCCCACAATTTCACAAAATAATTATTAGACTCCAGCTACAGAACACACACTCTGTATCTCAGCAATCTCAACTTTAAACACAGCCATGATTGTTTTAAAAAAAATAAAATTAAACAGAGTGCAACAGTGCTCTTACAAACATCACAACAATGTTGATGCTTTTATTGTAATGAGTGGCATACCAGTGATAGCAGAAAACATGCATTGTTGCAGGAGGTAGCCTGATCTGGATCATTATAAGAGGAATGTTAAAATATATTCTCCTAGCTGATTTATGATACAATAAAAATATTAAAACAATCAGGGTTCTGTTGAAAAATGGAATGCTGCAATTATGGCCCACACACAGTGGCTCAAACTTAAGCCAATGTTTTTCTTTTGAACACTGCAGGGTAAAGCAGCACCACACTAATCTCAGCTAATTTCCCCCATAGAACCAATGTTAAAGCCAGGTTACCCAATAACAAATTTAATTGCTGAGAAAACAACTATAGACAAATAACACACGATTATTTTCTCTAAACCCTGAATTGACAGAAAAAAAAAAGATTTGTTAAAAATAGGTCTCATCAATCACCATTCTGTTTAATCATTTTAAAAATCTAAATCTATCAGCATGTTACATTGTATAGGGTAAAGTTTGTACTCAAGGCAAACAAGAACTAGCCCTGTATTTCTTTAACTTTCTAATCCTCTCAGTTTGAACAGATGGCGAGGCTGTAGATGCCAGATGTTTATTTTGCAATAATATACTTTTAAACTTAAACTTTTCCTCATCTCCAATCAGATTGCAATACTATTGAATCACTCCTAGCAAAATAATTTTGCCAGGAAGCACTGACAAGGTGCAAGACTGCAAGACTGCTTAGTTTATCTTTCTGAGATCTTAGCAGGTCACAATTTAACAAGAAATACTAAGAGACTGAACCTTTAGGCACTCCCTTTATTATACTGCAAATAATACTCCAAATGACAGCTTAAATCAAAGCCTGGTCAAATACCCCTTCTGCATCAATAAGTCATATGTTATACAGTGGCTTGCGAAAGTATTGACACCCCCCTTGGCATTTTTCCTATTTTGTTGCCTTACAACCTGGAATTAAAATTTATTTTTATTTGGATTTCATGTAATGGACTGTGGCAGGCTGGCGAGTGGATAAAGGCCCAGAGACAGTCTGTAGTTCAAAAAAAATTTATTTTATTATAAATACACAAAAAAAGGGCACAAGGGCTAAAACAAAGCAATTTAAACACAAAAAGAAAGACAAAAAGCAAAACTAACAAAAATAATAATGTCCAGGCTGGGCAATGCCTTCACTGGATTTATCAAAGTTCAAAAAAAATCACACACCAAATAAAACACCAACCTGCTTCCTCAGCTCCCTCTCTTAAATGAAAAGCAGAGGCCTCCTTTTATGTCAGGTGGCTGGGTGCTGATTGATCATTAAACTAATCATCTAATCAACCCCAGCCACCTGAACACAATGAACCAAGGCAGGTAGGGGAATTTAACCCCATCCCTGCCAATTTCTAAAGAGCAGAGCTGTGCTCTGCCACATGGACATACACAAAATAGTCCAAATTGGTGAAGTGAAATGAAAAAAATAACTTGTTTAAAAAAATTCAAAAAAATAAATAATGGAAAAGTGGTGCATATGTATTCACCCCTTTTGCTATTAAGCCTCTAAATAAGATCTGGTGCAACCAATTACCTTCAGAAGTCACATAATTAGTTAAATAAAGTCCACCTGTGTGCAATCTAAGTGTCACATGATCTGTCACATGATCTCAGTATATGTACACCTGTTCTGAAAGGCCCCAGAGTCTGCAACACCACGAAGCAAGCGGCACCATGAAGACCAAGGAGCTCTCCAAACAGGTCAGGGACAAAGTTGTGGAGAAGTACAGATCAGGGTTGGGTTATAAAAAAATATCCGAAACTTTGAACATCCCACAGAGCACCATTGAAACCATTATTAAAAAATGGAAAGAATATGGCACCACAACAAACCTGGTAAGAGAGGGCCACCCACCAAAACTCATGGACCAGGCAAGGAGGGCATTAATCAGAGAGGCAACAAAGAGACCGAAGATAACCTTGAAGGAGCTGCAAAGCTCCACAGCGGAGATTGGAGTATCTGTCTATAGGACCACTTTAAGCCGTACACTCCTGTGGCAGAGCAAAGATCTGCCGTTTAGAAATTGGCAGGGATGGGGTTAATTTCCCCTACCTGCCTGGGTTTATTATGTTCAGGTGGCTGGGGTTGATTAGTTGATTAGGTTAATTAACGATCAATCAGCTCCCAGCCACCTGACATAAAAGGAGGCCTCTGCTTCTCATTGAGAAGGAGGGAGCTGAGGAAGCAGGTTGATGTTTGTGGGTTTTTGTCATTTGTAAATCCAGTGAAGGCATTGCCCAGCCTGGAAACCTTAATTTTGTAAGTTTTGTTTTTTGTATTGCTTTATTTGTGTTTAAATCCCTTTATTTTTGCCCTTGTGCACTTTTATTTTGTGTTATTTATAATAAAATTTGTATTTTTTTTGAACTGCAGACTGTCTCTGGGCCTCTATCCACTCACCAGCCTGCCACAACTCCACAGATCTGGCCTTTACGGAAGAGTGGCCAGAAAAAAGCCATTGCTTAAAGAAAAAAATAAGCAAACATGTTTGGTGTTCGCCAAAAGGCATGTGGGAGACTCCCCAAACATATGGAAGAAGGTACTCTGGTCAGATGAGACTAAAATTGAGCTTTTTGGACAAAAACGCTATGTCTGGCGCAAACCCAACACCTCTCATCACCCCGAGAACATCATCCCCACAGTGAAGCATGGTGGTGGCAGCATCATGCTGTGGGGATGTTTTTCATTGGCAGGGACTGGGAAACTGGTCAGAATTGAAGGAATGATGGATGGCGCTAAATACAGGGAAATTCCTGAGGGAAACCTGTTTCTGTCTTCCAGAGATTTGAGACTGGGACGGAGGTTCACCTTCCAGCAGGACAATGACCCTAAGCATACTGCTAAAGCAACACTCGAGTGGTTTAAGGGGAAACATTTAAATGTCTTGGAATGGCCTAGTCAAAGCCCAGACCTCAATCCAATTGAGAATCTGTGGTATGACTTAAAGATTGCTGTACACCAGCGGAACCCATCCAACTTGAAGGAGCTGGAGCAGTTTTGCCTTGAAGAATGGGCAAAAATCCCAGTGGCTAGATGTGCCTAACTAACTTGCTTGATTTTTTTGAGGATGCAACATCCATAATGGATAATTGCAAAGCATATGACATGGTTTATTTAGATTTCCAGAAAGCTTTTGATAAAGTCCCGCACAAAAGATTAATTCTCAAACTGAACGCAGTTGGGATTCAAGGAAACACATGTACATGGATTAGGGAGTGGTTAACATGTAGAAAACAGAAAGTACTGATTAGAGGAAAAACCTCAGAATGGAGTGTGGTAACCAGCGGTGTACCACAGGGATCAGTATTAGGTCCTCTGCTATTCCTAATCTACATTAATGATTTAGATTCTGGTATAGTAAGCACACTTGTTAAATTTGCAGACGACACAAAAGTAGGAGGAGTGGCAAACACTGTTGCAGCAGCAAAGGTCATTCAAAATGATCTAGACAAGATTCAGAACTGGGCAGACACATGGCAAATGACATTTAATAGAGAAAAGTGTAAGGTACTGCACGCAGGAAATAAAAATGTACATTATAAATATCATATGGGAGATATTGAAATTGGAGAAGGAATCTATGAAAAAGACCTAGGAGTTTTTGTTGACTCAGAAATGTCTTCATCTAGACAATGTGGGGAAGCTATAAAAAAGGCTAACAAGATGCTCGGATACATTGTGAAAAGTGTTGAATTTAAATCAAGGGAAGTAATGTTAAAACTGTACAATGCACTTGTAAGACCTCATCTTGAATATTGTGTGCAGTTCTGGTCACCTCGCTATAAAAAAGATATTGCTGCTCTAGAAAGAGTGCAAAGAAGAGCGACCAGAATTATTCCGGGCTTAAAAGGCATGTCATATGCAGACAGGCTAAAAGAATTGAATCTGTTCAGTCTTGAACAAAGAAGACTACGTGGCGACCTAATTCAAGCATTCAAAATTCTAAAAGGTATTGACAGTGTCGACCCAAGGGACTTTTTCAGCCTGAAAAAAGAAACAAGGACCAGGGATCACAAATGGAGTTTAGAAAAAGGGGCATTCAGAACAGAAAATAGGAGACACTTTTTTACACAGAGAATTGTGAGGGTCTGGAATCAACTCCCCAGTAATGTTGTTGAAGCTGACACCCTGGGATCCTTCAAGAAGCTGCTTGATGAGATTTTGGGATCAATAAGCTACTAACAACCAAACGAGCAAGATGGGCCGAATGGCCTCCTCTCGTTTGTAAACTTTCTTATGTTCTTATGTTCTTATAGATACATACCCCAAGAGACTTGCAGCTGTAATTGCTGCAAAAGGTGGCTCTACAAAGTATTGACTTTGGGGAGGTGAATACTTATGCATGCTCAAGTTTTCTGTTTTTTTGTCTTATTTCTTGTTTGTTTCAAAATAAAAAATATTTTGCATATTCAAAGTGGTAGGCATGTTGTGTAAATCAAATGATACAAACCCCCAAAAAATCCATTTTAATTCCAGGTTGTAAGGCAACAAAATAGGAAAAATGCCAAGGGGGTTCAATACTTTCGCAAGCCACTGTAACTGTTATGATTGCATTTTATACCTGCAGGATAAATATAGCCTTTGTTAAATTATTAAGGTGACGGTTTATATTTGTTCCAGTGAAAGATCTGAGATGTATATTAAATTCTGATGCAAGCATATTCTATAGCTCCTGATACCATATTTGTTTTATAATATATAGATACATAATAACAGTTAAACAGTATAGCTAACCTTCACATAATTTCCTTCTGAAACACATTATCTGATGCTAAGAAATGTCAGCAACTAAGATCAGATGCAAAGATATTTCAGATAGATGGATCACATAAAACATGGGCATAACTGATCTTCTTGCCACTTTTGGGTAGTTGCTTTTTAATATTTTTAGGAATCATGTTGTCATTTGCTAGTTTGAGGAAATAACAATACAGACCATGTTTGACTCGATTTGCTGCTACATGGCACAAGATTACAGCTTTCCAACAAGAGCGTAGAAATGTCTGGATATGGAAGTAAAGCAGCAAACCAACTTTCTATTCTAGTTTTGCACTGAACCTCCTTCTGCTAACAATTCACATAAGTTGTCACATGATAGTAGTGGAAACCAAATGTTCTATATGACCATCAATCCTTATTTAGAAGTGCATTACAAACTGTTCAGAGTACGGGTATTTCATTTTTTGACTTTTAATTAGTTAGCAGTTAGCCAATCACTCTGCTCACTCTAAAAAACAGGAAGCTAGTCACTAACCAGCAAAGGCATTTCTGGAGGTGTGACTTCTGGGAACATGGTTTTGTAAGGACATAGAAATTGTGAAGAATTTATGTGGTCTGGCCAAAAATAAACCAGAATTTAAGAACAAATTTGAACTCACCAAGAAGCAAGCTTCCATTATCGATAGCTGCTTTTAAAAATATACCATCCCCAAATGATCTTCAATGGCAGTGTAGACAGTGACATTACAGTGGTAATGCAATAGTTTTGTATTATTCTGGGACAATGGTAGCTCGATTATTGGGATAATTGATGGGATGAAGCTGTAAATGGTAACAAATCACTGTAACTATTCCCTTCCCAAATGATTTGCAGTGGTAAAAAAAACAGACTAACAAACAGTGGCACTACAATTGAAATGACATGATTCAGTGTTATACTGAGCTACAAGGGGATGAGGCTGCTATTAGTAGATTGGAACTAGTGGCAGGATGGCTTTGTGGTGTTGTCATAGACCAGGAAGAGACAGGCACCAGTTCTACAGGGTGATGTGCTGCTGACTGTATTTATTTTAAATAAAGGTTTGAACAAAAACAAAACACTTTACAAAAACAAAAGGTACAATGATGCATAGTTCACACACCCTTGTCTTGTATTTTGTAAAGCGGTTTGTGATGGTGGTCCACTATGAAAGGCGCTATATAAAAACAAAGATTATTAAGATTAACCTAGACTGAAAGGTTCCTGCCTCTTTTATGCAGCTGTGCCTGAGCTTGATTGCTTATCAATCATTCAGTTGGGATCAGGCATATTCTACAAGTGAAGTGATTTGGCAGGGAAGGCAATTAACCATTCCCTTCAGACCTAAAACAATAGTGTGCACCTACCTGCTCACTATATATATATATATATATATATATATATATATATATATATATATATATATATACAGTACTGTGCAAAAGTTTTAGGTAGGTGTGAAAAAATGTTGTAAAGTAAGAATGCTTTCAAAAATAAACATGTTAATAGATTATATTTATCAATTAACAAAATGCAAAGTGAGTGAACAGAAGAAAAATCTACATTAAATCAATATTTGGTGTGACCACCCTTTGCCTTCAAAACAGCATCAATTCTTCTATGTACATTTGCACACAGTTTTTGAAGGAACTCGGCAGGTAGGTTGGCCCAAACATCTTGGAGAACTAACCACAGTTCTTCTGTGGATTTAGGCAGCCTCAGTTGCTTCTCTCTCTTCATGTAATCCCAGACAGACTTGATGATGCTAAGATCAGGGCTCTGTGGGGGCCATACCATCACTTCCAGACTCCTTGTTCTTCTTTATGCTGAAGATAATTCTTAATGACTTTCGCTGTATGTTTGGGGTCGTTGTCATGCTGCAGAATAAACTGGGGCCAAACAGATGCCTCCTTGATGGTATTGCATGATGGATAAGTATCTGCCTGTACTTCTCAGCATTGAGGAGGCCATTAATTCTGACCAAATCCCCAACTCCATTTGCAGAAATGCAGCCCCAAACTTGCAAGGAACCTCCACCATGCTTCACTGTTGCCTGCAGACACTCATTCGTGTACCGCTCTAGCCCTTCAGTGAACAAACTGCCTTCTGCTACAGCCAAATATTTCAAATTTTGACTCATCAATCCAGAGCACCTGCTGCCATTTTTCTGCACCCCTGTTCCTGTGTTTTTATGCATAGTTGAGTCGCTTGGCCGCAAGTCGTGCAATGGCTGCAAGTCTTCCATGAAGGCCACTTCTGACCAGACTTCTCCGACAGTAGATGGGTGTACCAGGGTCCCACTGTTTTCTGCCAATTCTGAGCTGATGGCATTGCTTGACATCTTCCGATTGCGAAGGAAAGTAAGCATGATGTGTCTTTCATCTGCTGTATTAATTTTCCTTGGTCGACCACTGAGTCTACGGTCCTCAATGTTGCCTGTTTCTTTGTGCTTCTTCAAAAGAGCTTGGACAGGGCATCTGGATACCCCTGTCTGCCTTGAAATTTCTGCCTGGGAGAGACCTTGCTGATGCAGTATAACTACCTTGTGTCTTGTTGCTGTGCTCAGTCTTGCCATGGTGTATGACTTTTGACAGTAAACTGTTCTGGCTGTTCCTCACCCAGTTTTATTCCTCCTACACAGCTGTGTCTGTTTCAGTTAATGATTGTGTTTCAACCTACATATTGAATTGATGATCATTAGCACCTGTTTGGTATAATTGTTTAATCATACACCTGACTATATGCCTACAAAATCCCTGACTTTGTGCAAGTGTACCTAGAAGAATTGATGCTGTTTTGAAAGCAAAGGGTGGTCACACCAAATATGGATTTGATTTAGATTTTTCTTCTGTTTACTCACTTTGCATTTAGTTAATTGATAAATATAATCTATTAACATGTCTATTTTTGAAAGCATTATTACTTTACAGCATTGCCTAAAACTTTTGCACAATACTGTATAGATAGTAGCAGGGCAGGGAGGGGGTTGAAATCCTTCCTGCCCAACACACGTGCAGATGTGTATTAATGGTTTTTGTTAAGTGTTTCATTGTTTTGGCAGTTGACAAATTATTGTAAATTGGTGCCAGTTGTCTCTACCTGTTCAGTGGGGAAATAAAAACTCCACTGAACAGGCATGGGTTCAGGGCTGCTGTTGAGGGAAGAAACCCGGTTGTTAGTGTGAATACAGCGGTAATCCAGGGTAAGTATCGACCAAGAAAGTTTGTGTGAGTAGAATTATGTAGCTTGCAATGTTGTACTGCAAGGTTTATTTGTGTGATTATTTTGACAGGTAAACAGCTGTCCTGTGTATATAGTAAGGTTCCTCACAAAGTGTTTAGCTAGTGATCCAAAGTGGAGCTAGGTTTTTTTTTGTGTTTTGTTTATTTTGTATTATTAAAAGTATTAAAACTTTAAGCCTATATGTCGGGTTTACGTTATAAAAGGGGCAAACAAACAAAGTGGAAATCCTTCTATGTATGTATGTATCTGTGTGTATGTATGTGTGTGTGTGTGTGTGTGTGTATATATATATATATATATATATATATATATATATATATATATATATATATATATATACATATAGACTACAGCTATGACTAAAAGTTTTGAATCGCCCTGTAGAATAAACTAACTTTGCTTCAAAAAGTCAAAAACATCTCAATTTTACGTTAACATATTGAATTACGTACCACTTTGTAGTTTTTCTATGTTTATGTTAAATGATGTCTCAATCCTAAAATTCTAGGTGATCCAAATATTTTGTCCATAGCTATAGGACTGAGACATAATAAAATAAAAACAACTATGTGAACGTAATTTAGACATTTCTACACAGGCTGTGAACAGGCTGGCTGTAGAGGTTACGTCAGGCTAGCAAATGAAACCAAAACACACAACAACAGCGGGCGAAACAGATGCTGTGGCGCTCAGTGTTTTATTAACCACAGAAAAACAAAACAGAACATGGCATTTGAGGCAGTACAATATTTTATGTTAGATTTCGAAATGTCACATTCTCAATTTGTGTCAGTTATTCATTTATATGGAAAACTACAAAGCAGTATGTAACTCAATATGTTAACTGAACATTATTCAGCAGATTTCATTTGACTTATGAAGCAAAATGTGTTAACTGTATAGGGTAATGCAAAACAAAGCAGTATACTGTGTGTCATTCTGTATTGGAGAACAGACTTGGCTGCAGATAGCTGTCGCCCAATATAATATAATTGAACTTCAGTCCTGAAGGCATTAAAGGCTGATGTTTATCATCGAGGACCTGAGGATCAAGCACCTTGCAGACATGCTGCTTTGCACGTATCAGAGCTGCCCTGGCTGCCTGCAGTAGCCTCCCAGCCGTTATTGTTTATTTTCTATTTAGCCTTTTCAGGCAACAAATGTTAAATCAATTTCAATTTTAATTATATGGCGAGAGTGAATTGCGTACAGGCACATTAATCACAACAATCAATCTGTATTGATTTGATAAAGGTCTCCATATGCATTGTGTATGTTCACACAACAAATATGACAATAAGTAAGAGAAAAGGTGCTGCAGTCCAGGGCAGGCTAGAAGCATGTAAACTGAACTGCCTCCTCATGCTCTTAAGAGAAAGGGTGCTCCCTGCAGTCCAGGGCAGGTTTGAAGCATGGAGACTGAACTGCTCCCTCTCTCACTCCCTAAGAGAAAGAGTGCTCCCTCCAGACTAGGGTTGACAATTCTGCCATGCCTATAAAGACATTTTGAATTTTATAATAAAAAAGAGAGAGAGACTGTTGAGTCAGGATATATGCTCTCAGACTGAATTACCTAATTCACCTGCTGATAGACAACAATATAGTTCTCCAATTGTACCATTAGATATTTGAGCTAGTAAGATTGTGTACCATAATAATAATAATAATAAGGATTATAGAGAGTGATAGAAATTGGGAGAGCTCGAAGTGAGCTAGAGAAAGTGTATGGATAAAACAAAGGGATGCTCACAGAAAGACAAAAAAACAAGAGATAAAAGTAAATGAAGGAGAGACTTTGACTTTTAAACTCCCTTTATTCTATAAAATACAAAATAAAAAACAAAATAAAGCCACCTTTAAAAAAAATAAATAAATATACTGGTGCAAAACACAAAACAATCCAACATTTCTCATTCCATTAAAAAAAAAAATCCAGTCCAATGGGATCTCAGTCTTTGAGTGTTTCTCACATGAGCCCCCCCCCCCCCCCCCCCCCCCCCCCCCCCCCCCCCCCCCCCCCCCCCCCCCCCCCCTCAATGACGTCCCCCCCCCCCCCCCCCCCCCCCCCCCCCCCCCCCCCCCCCCCCCCCCCCCCCCCAATGCCAACATCTCCAAAACTGGCCAGGTGTGCGGCATTTTAAAATAGGCAAACTCCATCTTGATACTGGAGACCATCAGGATCCTAAAAATACTAATAGGATTTATAAAACCAGTGGCTAAAACTTTATTTTAGATTTTAAAATAGCTAATTTCGCATGACCAAGGAAAAAGTTAACCAATGAGTATGTGTCTCTCCATGCAGAATTATACTTTGCACTAAAAACAAAAACATTTTTAGTAAAAATAACCCCCAAGGAAACCAGCAGGTTCTCTAAAAAAAAAATGAAGGGCTGCAGCCTAGTGCAATCCACAAACAGGTGGAAAACGGTCTCCCCACGGAACAGAAGGCGCACTAGACACTGACCCCGGCTCCACTCGGCTCAGATATCTATTTGTGGCTATAATGCCGTGCAGCACTCTCCACTGCAGGTCTCCAGAATGCTTAGGCAAGGGAAGCTTATACAGCACCCTCCAGACAGGAACTTCATCAACAGGGACACCAAGGTGAGCCCTCCACTTAGTGTCCACCAAGTCTTTCAACTTATTAAAATGTCTGGTTTTCACATAGATTTCATAAAGAGTCTTTTTCGTAATTGTGTGGAACGTTTACTCTTCATACTTTCATACATTCTAATGCATGACTCCAGTACAGCGATATCTCGGTCAGTTGTGACAAATACGCTGAGATCGTCAGCATATGCGAAGAGCTTGATAGGGGTTGCATTGGGTGCAGCTGGTACTGCCAGTCCTGGCAGTTTCCCCCTCAGCTGGTGTAGCAGGGGTTCTATAGACAGGGCATATAGCATCCCTGAGAGGGAGCAGCCCTACCGTATCCCCCTCTGCACAGGGAAGGGGACAGTCATACCATTATTAATCTTCACAACACTAAAAACATTATGATAAAGGAGTCTTATAAAAGAAGTAAAAACAGGGCCAAAACCAAAAGCTTTTAAAACACAAAATAAATACTCATGGTCAACTCTATCAAAAGTTTTTTCCTGATCAAGCGAAATTAAACCAAAATCAACATTATAGACTTTGGATACATTAAAAAGATCTCTTAATAAAAACAAATGATCAAAAATCGATCTCTCGGGCACACAATATGACTGGTCTGTGTACAGCACTGATTCGGTGTTGGTCTTTAGGCGATTAGCGAGAGCCTTGGGAAGCAGTTTGTAATCGGAGTACAGCGAGGAGACAGGGCGCCAGTTCTTTTTGTCACAGAGGTCTTCTTTCTGGCAGCTCCCCATCCCAAACACATTCCTGCAGGACCTGGTACAGGTCCTCACCAACACAGCGGCAGAACTTTTTATAGAATTCTGCAGGCAGTCCATCCAGTCTGGGAGCCTTCCCTTTGGAAAGCTGCGCCACACCCGCAGTGAGCTCTGGGAATGCCAGTGGTCTGCTGCTCTCTTCCTTGTCCAGGAGGTGGAGACCCTGGAGAAGCGACTCCATTTCTCCCGGGTCGCAGCCCTCAGCCTTGTAGAGATCAGTATAAAAGCTCACTGCAACACACCTGAGCTCCTCAGGGCTCTGCATTGTCTTGCACTCCACTGGCTTTCTCTCCAGGTCGAAGAAGGCGGCTGTGGGGCGTCCATATCTTTAAGTTCAGTAAAGTGGGCTCTGAGCAGAGATCCCTTCACTTTTTTCTCCAGCATGCTGCCCAGGAACTGCCTCCTCTCCTGCAGGCCCCGATATGCCCCCTCATCGCTCTCATTGGCCAGCTGGCTCTCAAACTCAACAATCTCTCTCTCCAGCTCACTGACCACGGCATCCACTGACCTGGTGACATTTTGTGTGTATTGTTGACAGAAAAGTTTTATTTGAATTTTCCCTAATCCTACCACTGTCTTAAACTACTAAAATTAGTTTTTTCATTTTGCCAATTTTTCCAAAACAATTTAAAATAATTAGTGAAGTTTTTGTCCTGTAGCAGATTGTTGTTAAAGTGCCAATATGATTTTGAATGTGATTTGATTAGTAGTGAAACAGTGACAGAAACAAAATGATGATCAGAAAAGCTACTGGTTGCTATACAACTTTTAATAAATTTGTTAATATGCTGTTGTGGAGTATAGAACCTATCCAGGCGTGCCCCTGATAGCTGATTTTGATTACATTTGATCCATGTATTTATTGTCTACTTGTGGGATGAAAAATCCTCCAAATGCCAACCAGGTCAAAAGTATTTAATAAAGTGGCCAGCTCCCTGATAGACTGGGGATAGGGTTCCCCGTGGTTTCTATCTTTATTAAAATCAATAGTACAATTAAAATCTCCCCCCACCACGAGGAAACCGTCCGTACTGCAACCCCTGAGTACCTGACTGAGCTTTTAAAAAAATAAAATCTTCTCCTCCCCAACATTTGGTGCATAAATATTAATAAAAAATGTTTTATCTGTACTTTTAGAAGTCGACCTTGAACAATCTCCTCAATAGATAAAATCTTCGCCCCAAATTCTGGAGAAAATAAAACAGCAACCCCAGCACTAAAATTAGAATCGTGGCTTAAAATACAGTCACCTCTCCACTCAGAATGCCAGTGAGACTGATTACTGCTGTCTGATTGTGTCTCCTGCAATAAAATCACATTTTTGAATGCTTGCTGTTTAAAAAATCAAATAATTGTGCTCTTTTATTAAAATCCCTGCACCTGTTCGCGTTAAAAGAGCCTAAAATAATTCTCCATAGATAAAAATAGATTATCCAAAAATAACAAACAAGTTAAAATAAAATTTTTCTTAATAAAACTAGCCATTAAAAATGTTTAGATGCAGCTAACGTTTTCCGAACTGAGCTGACATATTTTTTAAATCTGAACCTTTTTTTCTGGTCAAATTTATTCGTAGAGATTTCCTTGATATTAAATCTGCAGAACACAAGAAAAGTTTCTGGTCTGGGAAGAAGGATTTAATGTCTACTTGCCTCTTACCTTTTCTTCATTCATGAAAATCGCTGATCTCGTTCAGTGAATACAGTTTCCCCCTTTGGCTGGTTGTGATGTCAGAGGGCTGCAAGGTATCGGAGAGCCCATCCTCCCATCCATCCTCATCCGATCCCATCAATCCGTCCTCCTCCTCACCTGCAGAATCTCCATCAGCCGCCGGCATCTCCGCTGCCGACCCTGCAGGCTGAGGAGTCTCGTCAAGGGGTAAATGCCAACAGGACCTACCTGAGCCCCGAGGCTATCCCCCCAACACCGCTCCCTTCCAGCACTGGGTCCTCAGACACGAGAACAGTGTGTTGAGGCCCACCTTTCTCCTGTCCTTCAGACCCAATGCTCAGCTCCACTGCAGCGGAGGGTTGAGACCCTACACCGCTGTCATGAGAGACCATAAAGGGCTCCCACACAAACTCCTCCTCGCCTGCTGCCTGGTCGGCAGTAGCATGAGATGTTATTTTTTAAAGTTTTCTTTTTTTTACAACTGCAGTGTGCACACTGTCCTCATCTGCGTCGGCCGGCGCTGCATCCCCGGTTTGGCCGCAGCTGCGCTGGTATCCGGCTCCTCCGTCGTCCAACAACCGCCTGTGAGTCATGGCAGTGACACGGGGAGGTGGAAGAGTGGGTGTGTGGACTTTCCCTCTCTCTGAATGGCTGAGAGGTGCGTCTTGGGAGATTGTTAGCCCTATAAATTAACGCTCTGTTGTTTCCTCAGGTATGCCCTGTTAAACGCGTCAAGAGTGCTGAAGCACTGGTCAACGACCGAGAACCAGTGGGAGAGAAAGAAACAGAGGTTCAGAGCGAGACACTGAGGGCGGGGAACCTTTGGGCAGACCCCTGATTAGTATATCAGAGCAGGCTAGTGAGCCGGCAGCATAGGACATGATCCGGGTCGCACAGGCAGCGGCGACCGGGATATTGCTGCAAAGTTCAGCACCTTTGTAGTTTTTGTTACGTTTTATTTTCCCTGTTTCTTTGTGCCTTCTGTTTTGAATTATTGTTTCGAAGCACCTGCAAGGGCGCCGGTATTGTGTACCATCGCTTGGTATGCCCGTGGTTCTGTTTACCATCGTTGGTAAATCGGACCACGGACCCACAGCGCCATCTGTGGGATTAAAGAAAAAACAGCACCCTGAAATAAAACTGGGCACCTGTGCGGTGTTGCCAAATTCACCTGTCTGTCTCCTGTGTCAGTGAATTATCCACCACCCTTCCACACGTGGTGTCAGATTGGGATTCACTGGCACTGCCCCAGGAGCAGACTGGCAATGGATGCTACCCAGTTTGTCGCGATGATGGACCTCCTGCGACAGACGCTCACCGCGGCAGTGCAGGGGGCGGCTAGACCTGCAGCTCCAGACCACTGCCTACAGAGACCCACCAAAATGACAGCCAAGGATCGACCTGACGCCTACTTGGATGTGTTCGAGGCCATGGCAATCTCGGCCGGGTGGCCCCAAGCCCAGTGGGCTAGCTGTTTGTTGCCCCAGCTCACCGGGGAGGCTTAAGCAGCTGCGAGGACGCTGTCCCCGGAGTACATGCTGGATTACCCCCTGCTGAAGGCAGCAGAGTTGTGTGGGAGCCACCCCGGAGGGCTACCGGAAGAAATTCCAGGAGGAGCAGTTTGCGACGGGGGAGCACCCCCGAGCTATTGCCCACCGGCTAAAAGATTATGCCATGGGCTGGCTGAACCTGGACGCGGTCACCAAAGCCAGGTTGGTGGAGCTGGTCATGGTGGAGCGATTTCTGGAGTGTCTGACCCCGGGACCTTGGCTATGGGTCCAGCAACAGGCACCAGATACTCTGGATCGGGCGGTCGAACTGGCGGAACAGTACCAGGCGGCGGAACCAATGCCTGCGAGACCGTCTGGGAGGAGCGCGACCACCGGATCGACCCCTCAACTGGCCCCGGAGAGGGCAAGGGGACTCGGGGGAAGGGGTAGTTCAGGATTTGGTCGGGGGGTGTCGGCGGGAGCTCCCGGCCTGGGAACTGGGGCAGGGTGGGGATACCCACTGGCTGCTGCAGTGTCGGACCGGGGTCTCGCGTGGACGCCTTATCGGCCAGCCCCTTTTATGGCTCTAGTGTTACTTCCTTTTGCCAAAACTTCGGGGAAAGAAACCAACCCACCGAGGTGTTGGAGTGCAGGGAGGTGGGCCACCTTGCCCTGGACTGCCCCGTGATGGAGTTTGACCTCAGCCGACCAGGTAGGCACGTTCAATTACCTCAGTCACTTCAGCACAAGGGTTTTGTTATTCCTGTGGCAGTGGATGGTACAAAAACCCAGGCTCTCCTGGATTCAGGGTGTGGTCAGTCTCTAGTACAGGAGAGCCTAATCTCACCGGGGCATAAATGTATATTGGGACGAGTGCATATTAAATGTATTCATGGGGATGTCCGCTCCTATCCCAAGATCAATGTGTGTATGACTATTGGCCAGCAGGTGACGCAGGTGCAGGTAGGATTATGTCCTCGATTGCCGGTACCAGTAGTTCTGGGACGGGACTGTGAGCAGTTTAAAGATTGGTTGACTGCCCTGACAGCCCCGTCCTCTTTATTGGCGAAGAAAGAGGAAGTAATTGGAGAGATCTTTCCCTTTCGCGATCCAGAGTGGTTTTGCCAAAAATTTAAACCCAGTAAAACTAAACGGGACAGCCGGATCGCTAAGAATGAGGGCTGGCAATGGAGGGAGTCGGAGAAGTTTCAGGTGGGGGCGGTAGGTGAAGAATCCGGGGGGGGAGGTCGTGAAGCCAGCGCAGGGGTCTGGCTCGGCTGCCTCTGCTCGGAATCGACCTGACCCCCCGAGTTGGAAGCCATGGGACCTGATTTCTTAGCTCGCTCTCATGACTTCCGACTCGAGCAAGGGTGTGACAACGTGCTGGGCAGGCTCTTTGACCAAGCGGCGGTTGTTAATGGTCGGGTAGTTCAGCCCAGACGCGCCGCCACGTACCCCCACTTTGAAATTGATCGAGACTTGCTGTACTGTGTTGATAAATTACCCCAGACCGGGGAAGTGTGTCATCAGTTGTTCATTCCTCAGCCCTTTAAGGAGGATTTGTTGCAGCTGGCTCACGCTATTCCCCTGTCTGGTCATTTGGGAAGGGATAAAACTAAAGCAAGCCTTGTGTCACGGTTCTTCTGGCTGGGGCTGGATGGCGATGTCAAACGGTTTTGTGAGCGGTGTGGGGAATGTCAGAAGGCCAGCCCTAGAGCTGTTCCACGAGCCCCACTGGTGCCTTTGCCCCTAGTGGAAGCTCCGTTTGAACGTATTGGGATGGACATAGTTGGGCCATTAGAGAGGAGCGCGGCAGGATACACCCACCTACTTGTCATTCTGGATTACGCTACGCGTTATCCAGAGGCTATTCCCCTCCGATCTATGTCCGCTAAGTCCGTTGCCAACAAGCTTGTAAAGGTTTTTTCCCTGATGGGGATTCCCAAGGAGATACTAACCGATCAAGGCACCAATTTTATGTCCCGGCTAATCCGCGGAACATGTAAGCTTTTGGGAATTAAGACCATTAGGACCTCGATGTTTCATCCTCAGACCGACGGTTTGGTGGAACGTTTTAATAAGACCCTTAAGAACATGTTGCGCAGGTTTATTCGTAGTGATGTGTGTTACTGGGACCAGCTGATTCCTCCCCTTCTCTTTGCGATCAGAGAGGTTCCCCAGGCTTCCACGGGGTTTTCACCATTCGAGCTGTTGTATGGGCGGAGACCCCGGGGCGTGCTCGATCTGGTCAGAGAGATGTGGGAGGAGCAGCAGGACAATTCGACCAATACCGTCCGGTATGTGTTGGACCTGCGCAAGCGTCTTGAGTCTGTTGGGAAATGGGCGCATGACAATTTGCAGCAGGCACAGCACAGACAGGAGACAGAATATAACTGAGGAGCCCGGTTGCACACATTTCAGCCGGGGGAGAAGGTACTTCTGTTATTACCCTGTTCTGAGTCGAAACTCTTGGCTAAGTAGCACGGACCCTTTGAGGTTACACGCCAGGTTGGGAAGGTGGACTATGAGATCTGCCAGCCGGAGCGACGGACAGAGAAACACATTTATCATATCAACCTCTTAAAGCCTTGGTTGCAACCAGAGGCGTTGTAGTGGCGCATGCAGATGACGTCACGGACCTGGGACCTGATCTTTCTGTGTTGGCAAGAAAAAGATCGGTACAGATTGCTGAGAATCTGACACCAACGCAGAAATGTCAGGCTCACGGTCTGGTGGCGGAGTTTCTTGACGTTTTCTCTTCCATCCCGGGGCAGACTCAAGTAGCCCATCATCACATTGATATTGAGCCGGGGGCGCTAGTTCGCCAGAGGCCGTACCGTATACCTGAGCGTAAAAGACAGGTAATAAAAGCGGAAATTGACGAAATGCTGAGACTGGGGGTAATAGAAGAGTCCCAAAGTGACTGGAACAGTCCGATCGTTTTAGTTGATAAGCCAGACGGGTCAACTCGATTTTGCATTGATTTCAGACAAGTCAATGAGAAATCGAAATTTGACACTTATCCGATGCCCCGGGTAGATGAGTTGCTGGAGCGTCTAGGCACAGCTTATTTTATGATGACACTGGATTTAATGAAGGGGTACTGGCAGATACCCCCTGACTCCGGAATCTAGAGAGAGGACGGCGTTTTCGACTCCCTTCGGGTTGTACCAATTTAGGACCATGCCCTTTGGGTTGCACGGAGCACCCGCCACTTTCCAGCGGATGATGGATCGCATCTTGCGGCCCCATCAGCAGTACGCCGCTGCTTACATAGATGACGTGGTTATCCACAGTGAGGATTGGCCGAGTCATCTGTGTAAGGTAGCGGCGGTGCTGCAATCCTTGCGGGAGGCGGGGCTCACTGCTAACCCAAAGAAGTGTGCCATTGGGAAGAGTGAGTTGGAGTATTTGGGGTATCGAGTAGGGGGCGGCCAGATCAGACCGCTGGTTGCTAAGGTGAAAGCCTTGGCTGACTGGCCGGTTCCTACAACCAAAACCCAGGTGCGCTCTTTCTTGGGACTAGCGGGTTATTATAGAAAGTTCATCCCGAGCTTCGCTACGCTCGCTGCTCCCTTGACAGACCTCACCCAGAAGGCTGCCCCAAATACGGTTCAGTGGACGGAGTCGTGCCAGAGGGCCTTTCTCGCCTTGAAGCGGAGGCTGTGTAGTAAGCCAGTACTATGCAGCCTGGATTTTGGTAAGAGGTTCACCCTGCAGACGGATGCGTCAGAGACAGGTCTCGGGGCAGTGTTGTCGCAGGAGGTTCGGGGAAGCGAGCACCCAGTCCTGTACATCAGCAGGAAGCTCCTTCCCCGCGAGAAAAATTATAGCACCATAGAGAAGGAGTGTCTCGCAGTAAAATGGGCAGTCGAGTCACTCCGGTACTACCTCCTGGGACGACACTTCACCCTGGTTACAGATCATGCCCCCATAGCATGGCTTCACCGGATGAAAGATAGCAACGCCAGAATCACACGGTGGTACTTGGTCTTGCAGCCCTATGCCTTCAGGGTAGTCCACCGAGCAGGAAAGTTGATCAAAACGCAGACTTTTTCTCTCGGGAAGGCATGGGGGTGTAAGATTTTCGAATGAACTGGTGGTGTCATTCTGAGGGGAAGGATATGTAACAGGAAGAGATCTGTGCTGACTCTGCTGGCGCGTCCACAGGGCTGCAGGAAGAGGACGGCAGTCGTCCAACAACCGCCTGTGAGTCATGGCAGTGACACTGGGAGGTGGGTGTGTGGACTTTCCCCCTCTCTGAATGGCTGAGAGGCGCGTCTTGGGAGATTGTTAGCCCTGTAAATTAACGCTCTGTTGTTTCCTCAGATCTGCCCTTGTAAACGCGTAGAGTACGCGGAAACGCTGGTCCACGACCGAATGGAACGGAACGGAGATTCAGAGCGAGACAGTGAGGGAGGGGAACCCTTGGGCAGATACCTGAATAAGGATAGCCGAGCAGGCTAGGTAGCCGGCAGCGTAGCACGGTGATCCGGATCACACGGGCTGCGACGACCAGGATATTGCTGCAGAGTGCAGCACCTTTTCTTTGTAGTTTTGTTACTGTTTTATTTTTCCTGTTTCTTTGTGCCTTCAATTTTTGTAGTATTGTTTTGAAGCACCTGCGAGTGCGCCTGAATTGGTATTCCCGTGGTTCTGTTTACCATAGTTGGTAAGCAGACCATGGACCAACAGCGCCCTCTGCGGGCTAAAGAAACCCAACGCGCCCCTGAAATAAAACTGGGCACCTGTGTGGTGTTTTCAATTACACCTGTCTGTCTCTTAGTCAGTGAATTACCCACACCCCTTCCACAGTAAGAGGTAAAAACAGGTCTAAACCCAAAGGCTCCCAGGGTTTTAAAAAGGTATGTGTGGTCGACCCTGTCAAACGCCTTCTCCTGATTTAAAGAGACTAGCCCAACATTCAAATCACATGTATTAGCCATTGATAAAAAGTCTCGAATTAAAAACAAATTATCAAAAATGGAGCGTCCCGGTATACAGTAGGTTTGGTCCATGTGAATTACAGTTCTGTGACAGGGGTGCAACAGGTCGGAGCTGTGGTTGATCCTCCCGATCGCTGGTGGCATTGTATAAAACGGGACGAGACCAGCAAAAAGACAAAGGTCGAACCGTCGCGCCGCCCCAACGCGGAAGTCCGGGACCGAGGCTAAGGGCGGGATCAAACAGTATTTAAAGGACAGTACAATCTAAGCTCGGTTGCTCAGTCCTGGGAACAGCTAAGGAGACGTGCTGTTGTATTAATTAACATATGTGAAAGTGTGTTGTGTTACAGAGACTGGAGAAGGTATTGCTGCATTTTTCCCGGAAGAACGCCTAAAAAAGGCACTAAATCCTACCCAGAACCGGGAGTCCCCTAGAGGTCGGCGCGGGAGAGTTATTGAAACGTTTTTAAAAAAAAAAAAATTTTTTAACTCATATTTTACTGTGTGTGGAACTTTGTTGATTGTACCTTTTATTTTCTCCTCCTCCTTTATCATTGTTGATATTGGTGGGGGAATTTATTTTGATTATGTTTATTTCATTACTTTTGTTCTATTTCTTTTTTGTGATTGAATTACTGGTCGGTGGCCATTTTTCGGCCAGACTTAATAAAAACCCTGCTGCGGGGAGAACTAAATCAAGCCTCTTGCGTACTTTTTGCCAGTCCCATCAGCACCACCATTTGACTCAACCCACTAACCTCCTACAAATGTTTTTAATCTATTGGCCAGACATTTTGAAATTATTTTAAAATCAGAACATAAAAGCGAAATAGGTCTCTAGTTTTTTAACAAACACAAGTCTCCTTTCTTGGGCAGCAATGTGATTATTGCCCTCCTGCAACTGAGGGGCAGTTCTTTATCCCAGAGGATCTCTCCCAACACCTGCAAAAAGTCCTCTAAATCACAATCCAGAATTTTTTTAAAAATTCAATGGGCAGTCCGTCAATGCCAGGAGCTTTTCTGTTTGAAAGCTGTGTAACAGCAGTGGTCAGCTCCTGATATGTTATTGGCTTATCAATTGATGTTGTTGTTCTTCACTAAGGGTGGATAAATCCTGAAGCAGCTGCTCCATATCCTGTTGGTCACATGACTCTTTACTGTATAATTCAGTATAAAATTTTACTGCTTCCTTGCTAATCCCCTCCCGGCTATACAGAACCCTGCCGCAAGGTATCCGGATGCAATGCATCTGCTGGCCAACTGCTCTCCTCCTTTCCAAGCCAAAAAAGAAACTGGAGGTGGTGTCCATGTCTTTCAGTTCCATGAAGCGAGAGCACACCAGTGCCCCCTTCACTCTCTCCTTCAGCAGGCTGCCCAGCATATGTTTCTGCTCCTCAGTGTTTACATGGTCTGCTCCTGGTGGTCTGTGTCCAGGTTGCTCTCTAACTGGAGAATTTTAAGCTCCAACTCTCTCACCACTGGTGTCCAGTTGAATTGAATGTGTATTGCTGGCAAAAGATTTTAATCTGTGTTTTGCCAAAGCCAAACCACTGCCTCATATTTTTATAGAATGTTTTTTCTTTTTTCCATATGTTCCAAAATTGCTTGAATTGCTTTACAAAAACTGTGTCCTGTAATAACTTTACATTAAAATGCCAGTAGGAGATGCTGTGAGAGTCACTGGTAGGTATTTCTGTAACTAACAGGCAGTGGTGGTCAGAAATGCTACTGGGAATGATGTTGGCTTTAATTAATGTATTCAAATGAGTGTGTGACATGTAGAAGCGATCTAACCTTGCTTTATATATTTGTTGTGAGCGACAATGAGACCAGGTGTATTGCCTTGTGTTAGGGTGCAGATGCCTCCAGACATCAACCAGGCCACTGAACTGAAAAACTGCAGCTAATTCACTGGATGATTGGGGATTGAGCTCTTTATTGTTTCTATCCATAGTAAAATCAATGGTGCAGTTAAAATCTCCTCCCACTACCACCACATCATCATAATCACTTGAAAGAGCTTGCTTTAGTTTGGTAAAAATTAAAATATGTTCCCTCCCCTTATTGGTGCATAAATATTAATAAAAACAAATACAGTGCCACCCAACCTTGCTCTCACTTTTAATAACCTCCCCTTTTCAATCTCTTCAATATCTAAAATTGTTGCTCCTAGGCTTGGCTTAAATAAAATTGCCACTCCTGCACTAGTCCTTGAACCGTGGCTTAGTACAAATGACCCCCTCACTGTCTGAGTGTGTCTCCTGCAACAACGCTACCCTCGCCCTCTTCTACTCTAAAAACTCATGCAGCTGCACTCTTTTAAAAGACTGCCTGCAGCCATTCATGTTAAAAGAAATAAAAACATACTTTTCCATAGCGGCTAAAAATAATAAAACTGACAGAGTAAAACAAGCAACAATAAAAAAATTCTTAAAAGAAATATCCAATAAAAATATTATTATTTGACAACATTAGCGATCTTTTTCTTAATTATTTGAACATATTTTTTAAGACGGTACCTTTTTTGCTGGTCAGCACTTTCGTGTGACGATGTGTGCTGAGTGGAGGAACAATCTCAGATCTGGGAAGAAGTTTTCAATTTCAACCCCTCTTTTTCCTTTTGTATTTTCCATGAATTGTTTAAATTCATCCAGAGTATAATTTTTTTTCCCCCCTGTTAACAGGTTGGCTATCGGGGATGTCAGAGATAAATGAACAGTCCGAGAGCTCCCCTTCCATTTCCTCTGCTCCGTCCTCACTGTCTGCTCCGCCATCCACAGATGTCCATTCCTCCACAGCTCTCTCCACCCCGATCTCCTCTTCTCCTCCCAGCACAGCCACAGCCGTCACCGCTGCTTCTGCTTGCTGGGGTTCAGAGAGAGAAGAGCGCTGCACAGCGCCGGGTTTGGAGCCCGTCACCGTGCTGCTCCCCTCTCCCTCCATATCAAGAGGGACAGACACCCCTGCCTGAGACTGCAGGCTCCCCTCCAGCACAGATGCGGGGCTCTGCTCCATTCCTCGTTCTCTGGTATCCAGCAAGCAGCTGACCCTGTGTCGGCGGCTGAGAGCCCCCAGCCATCCAGAGTGAGATCCCATAACGGGATCTACACACACACACACACACACACAAACACAGAACACTTACTCAGTAAGCAGTAAAATGCAAAACAAAACAAAGAAAAACAAACTAAACGATTAACAAATAATTATAGTATATTGCAAAAAATGGTAGCACAAAAACACCCTCCTACTGCACCAGCGTTCAAACGCTACCGCCTCCCTGCAAGCTCTTCCCACAATCCTCCGAGAGAGAGAGAGAGAGGGAGAGAGAGGGAGGAGTGTGTAAGAGTGAGGTGTGACAAGCAGACAGTTCTATTTGTTGCTGAGTCACTCAGTCAAGTTCAATCAATGGTCACTTCTCTAATGTTCTAAATTCTTCTCAGTTTGCAGTGAGCATTCCAGGAAATGATTTTAGAAAATTTTAATACATTTTAACTTACATTTCAGTTTCAGAGAAATAAGAGAGGCAACTAATATATCAAATGAACAAGTAAGAAGCCTCGGTGGGGTAAAAGGCAATAGTAATCACTTGTTTCCCTTTAAAGGAGTCTTAATCAAGGAGTGTCACTTATATTTCTGATAATTTGCAATTTTAGTGCTACTACAAGCCTGTCTGCATTGCTATTGAAGAACATCTGAGAATGGTAAAGTTAGCATACACTGTTTTCACTATGCTGTCTTTTGCTTGTGTTACCATTGCCACTGCATAGCCATCACAATGCCACTGTCTCTCCCCCTCCCCCTCCTCTTCCCCCTCTCTCCTATCTTGTTATGTTAATCTCATTTCAGTTTGTACAGCGTCACTGTGAGTTTGCTTAATTTGCGTCCTGTTTGCAAAACATACAGGCCCACAGTATTATAAGACAGTACTAAGGTTTGCACTCAATGAATGGGTTCTCATAATGATTCTGGACTGCAGTTAAAATGTAATTCCAGCACAGTACAGTATAATCTGCTGGATAGACAGATCTAGGGATCTTAAGCCTGGTTAAACTAGAGCAAACTATAGTATCTATAGGAAGTTATAATCTTGTGTCTTATTGTGGCATTGCCTGCTGTGTGCTGGACAGATGCTTGCTGTACTGTTCTGTACACAAGGCAATGCTGAAAGCAACACACAATGTAATGCTTTAAAACCCTGTATAGAACTACAGCAGCTACCTAACATGGTGTTTATATAAAGTTGTAATCTAGTGTACTGGCATTGCCTGCTGTGTGCTGGGCAGAGCCTGGATGTACTGCATACAGGGTAATGTTGGCATGACCAAACTAGTTGACAGAACTACTGCATTTACCCAACATTTTATCTATATAAAGTTACAATTACTATCTCATGCTGACATTGATTGCTTTGTACTTCCCAATGACATTTTTAAAGAAGTACAGGCGTCTGTCCAAAAGGTTGGCCTCTGTTTCTTCTTAACTATTTGAGACCTCTGAATGCTATGTAAGTAAGGGGACACTTTTGGCACAAGGAACTGAGCATGCGGTTAATTGAGACAGGTTTATTTTAAATGAAACTTAATTTGAATTGGACAATATATTTGTAGCACCTTTGACATTATAAAAGCTGCAGCAGCCAGGACATTGTGGATGTTGTTAAAAATCAGTTCCCTGGCATACACTTCCTTCCATTCGCTATGCAGCTGTGTGCAATTCGGAGTGGCAAACACTGTTGCAGCAGCAAAGGTCATTCAAAATGATCTAGACAAGATTCAGAACTGGGCAGACACATGGCAAATGACATTTAATAGAGAAAAGTGTAAGGTACTGCACGCAGGAAATAAAAATGTACATTATAAATATCATATGGGAGATATTGAAATTGGAGAAGGAATCTATGAAAAAGACCTAGGAGTTTTTGTTGACTCAGAAATGTCTTCATCTAGACAATGTGGGGAAGCTATAAAAAAGGCTAACAAGATGCTCGGATACATTGTGAAAAGTGTTGAATTTAAATCAAGGGAAGTAATGTTAAAACTGTACAATGCACTAGTAAGACCTCATCTTGAATATTGTGTTCAGTTCTGGTCACCTCGCTATAAAAAAGATATTGCTGCTCTAGAAAGAGTGCAAAGAAGAGCGACCAGAATTATTCCGGGTAAAAGGCATGTCATATGCAGACAGGCTAAAAGAATTGAATCTGTTCAGTCTTGAACAAAGAAGACTACGTGGCGACCTAATTCAAGCATTCAAAATTCTAAAAGGTATTGACAGTGTCGACCCAAGGGACTTTTTCAGCCTGAAAAAAGAAACAAGGACCAGGGGTCACAAATGGAGTTTAGAAAAAGGGGCATTCAGAACAGAAAATAGGAGACACTTTTTTACACAGAGAATTGTGAGGGTCTGGAATCAACTCCCCAGTAATGTTGTTGAAGCTGACACCCTGGGATCCTTCAAGAAGCTGCTTGATGAGATTTTGGGATCAATAAGCTACTAACAACCAAACGAGCAAGATGGGCCGAATGGCCTCCTCTCGTTTGTAAACTTTCTTATGTTCTTATGTTCTTAATTCGAAAAGAAACACATGTTATTTTCATTAAAAATAAATACAAATGTAAGTGTGACAGACAGATGGACTGACAAACATGTGCTGAAGAATGCCCTGAACAAGTTTCTTGTGATATCATCAGCCTTTCAGTTTTATCAGTGGAAGTAGGTTTACTTTATATTGTATGTTACTGATAGCTCCAATGTTGTATATACAGCCATGGCAATGAGTTGTCCCTGAATATTTTGTCATTCGATAATTCATTGATGACCGTTAGCACATGTCAACAGTAAACACTTTCAAGCCCTCTGTTTCCCTGTATAACAGCTCTTCATTAATTCAAAGTCTTTAATAGTTTTCACTTTTATTTTTGATGTGGATGTCAGATAGCAATGGTATTGTTATTGTCCCTCTATATCTAACATACACTTTTATCCAAAGCAACTCACAGAGAATAGGGGTGAACTGTGCATTTCAATTGTTGCTGTCAACTTACTGACAATAGGACCTTGGCTTTACATTGCATCCGAAGGACAGAGCACAAAGAGGTGACTTGCTTAGGGTCACACACAGCAAGTCAGTGGGATTGAACACAGAACTCCTGCTAACAAGCCACTTTCTATAACTACTGGACCACCAAGCCTCTCGGGTGTGAATCTGTGAATTAGGTCATTCAGTCTGAGAACAAATATCAGCACTCAAATATCCCAATCATCGATAATCATCGGTAAGGGTAAAATGGGCAACAAATACCCCATCCCAAGTCGTTCTGCCTTTAGTAATTTCCCTGATACTTGAAGGACAGGCTATATGATTTTATTCAGATATAAACCGCTGCTCACAGTAAAATGTCTTCAAAGTTTTTGCTATTTTAAATGAGCTGAATGGCTCTGAACTGTGTCCACAGTTCTGCTTTTGACTTGGAGTATCTTACCTTTTGTCTGAGAGACAACGGCTGTAGTGTCTTGTGCATTGTTTATTCAGCACAGAGCTTTACTGCAGAAGAATAGAGAGGGAGAGGGAGAGCGTCAGAGATATTAACAGATTTACAGATTGAGAGATTGAGACACTATTTATAATTATAGTTTTAAGGAAGGTAATCTGTCAGAGTGAATTTTCTGTGCAGAAATATGTGGCAGCCTAATTTTCGCGGACAGTGAATGGTGTGTGTATGGATTGCTGCTGGTTCATTGAGACCCTTCAAGGGCTGTCTGGGATCAGCTGCTAGAAACCAAATGAGCACTGATGAGCAAAATGGACTCCTACTGTACAGTGTGCATTTTCTTGCAGTGTGTTGTTATGAGGGCTACAAACCCATAAATAACACTAAACACTTGTTTTCGTGACGACTGTGCACCTCAAAGACCAAATTAAGAATGTAAGAATTAATTTCTTGTATACAACAGGAAGCCCCCCCCCTCTCTCTCTCTCTCTCTCTCTCTCTCATATGACTCTTTCTAAATCAGTCCAATTGCGAGCTGAAATTAATATTTATTCCAAGACATTCAAAGCGGCACTACTAGTTACCTCAAACTGTGCACTGTTCCCTTACAGAACTAGCCCTTCTTTCAAAAGAGGGGTATTTTTAGAAGGTAGGAACTTTAGACTGCAAGTTCAGGGGTCTTAAAAGGTTCAGACGGGACAGAGTTCACCCAGCTTCATTCATAAATGCGTCAATGGAAAACGCATGATGGTTGCTGTAGCTTTACTGGCTTATATGGTTACCAACCAGAAACATTTCTATTGGTAGAATGCAGTAGTTCTATGTAATGTGACAGAAAGGTATAAAATGTATTAAAGTTTACTTGTATATTGTATTGGTTATAAAGATTTAAAACCTAAATGTGATCTTTTCAGAAATAGTATGTTCTGGCTGGGATTTTGCAAGCCTGTTTTCAAGACAGATTGTCGTCTCTTTCTAAATAGAAAGGTCCCCACAATGGTCTTAGCTTCAAAGACTTCAAGGTGTGAGCAAGCTTCGTTTTATTGTTATAAACAATCATGGTCTGCTTATGACAATTAGTCTTTGGAGGATACTTCAAAGAGTGGATCACTTTTGGTATCTGTTGACATTAACTTTATAGTGGCATTCTAACAGAAAATGATCAATTCTTTTTTCAAAGAAACCAATGATTTGGATGAAGCTATGCAATTGGAGAAGCTGGTTTTTCAAAGGTTAGAAAAGGACTGTTGGTGTCACAGACAAATACGTGTGCTCTCAAATTTCTTCAACTTTCTCCATACACTGGCCCTCGTGCCTTAAACATTGGCTTGAAAGAAATTCAGCTATGCTGGCTATTCTGCACTTCAACCTGCTGCAAGGATCAGAGACCTTTGAAAGGTTCTAGCCAGCCACCTGACCTTTTGAGAAGAACTGCTTGTGTCCAACTTTTAACACAGAAAGCTTCATTCTTGTATCTTTTTTTTTTTTTTTTTTTAATTTTTCTAACAAGGCCATTACCAATAATTCATTTATTTGAGGAAATCACAAGGAAACCATCTTTTAAACCATTCTATGAATTTTGCAAAAATTGTTGGGACCACGAGGAATGAACAACTTCGTTACGAGTCTCTTTTAAACCAATTTCTAAATGAAGGTTTGGTAACTATATGACGATTTATTGACTTTCTTGGTGCACAACTGTTGTAACATTGAAATAAACAAAAGGAATTTTACTTTTGAACTGATTAAATTTTTGGATGTTAAAAGTAGGCCTACTGTTAAGATATGAAACCTATAAAGTTAATGAGGAATGTTGTTTAGAATGTTAAATTAGCTATATACTATGAACAGAAATAGGATATATTGAAGATCTATATTAATGTTGGTATTTTAATTGCATTTATTTACATTGACTGATAAGAGTTAGGTAATATTTCATGCTATAATTAATTTATATATTAACCTATATAGTAAATATTCACTACAGCCAAATGAGAAAGGGTCAATTGGACAATTTAAGAAATACTCAATACTTTCTAAATCTTCCTTAAATGTAATTTCTTACTTGTTTAACACCATATGTTCCATATTATTCCATGTGAGTATATAATGAACAACCATACAGAATGATAGAGAATCCACATACTATATACTAAATATGTAAAAAATTACATTTTATGCAAATGTATGTGATTATATCAGGAAGAAGACAGCAGTTGACTTACAGCATTACCCTTAAAATGTTCCCATAGTAAGAACATAGCAAAGTGTAATGAAGCACAATGAAAGCATAATAAAACACAGAGGTATGGCAAAGCATATTAAAAAAACAAAATGACTAACCAGGATAAACGCATATTACAGTGGTAAACTTTTATATCATGTGTAACAGGGCTAGGAGCCATGCACATGAAAGGGGGAGGGTAAAGCCCTGCTGATATAAAGTATTGTTTATTTATTTTAGAACGAGGTATCCTCCGTCCTTGTGTAATTTATTATTTTGTATGTGTTTTTTTTGTGTTTGTATTATTATTTATTTATAAGTGTATATATATGATGGTGAAAGCTGTGCATTTTGTTAGAGTTTGGCAGAGTGGATGGGGAAGCCCCATCCACTCGAAAACCCTGTGCAGAAGGTGGCCATCTCCTGAGTGAATTAATTGATGAATTTGTTGCTACTTGGGAGATGGTCACCCATATAAAAACCCTGCAGTTTTCCCTGCTCAAGGTGGAGAGTAGGGAGGATATTTTGGAGTGGCAGATAGAGAAGCAAAACGAAATGAAACTAAACTAAAAGAAGGATCAGTGAAGGTTACTGCCCAGCCTTACCTTCGAGTACTTAGGTATTGTTTTCAGACTTTTTTTGTTTTATTTTTTGCTCTGTGAGCAGTTGTGTTTTGTGTTACAAACTTTTTATTTTATTTTTGTTAATTGCTTTGGACCGCAGTATTGTTGTCTGTCTCAGTTCCTGGTTTTCGCTTCTATGTGCGGTGCATGTGGCGAGTTTGGGAACGTTTGGGAGGACTGCCCTTACAGAGACCCCCAATATGAAGAGGCATGGAACCAGGGCCTGGTTGGGGATGCTGTGGAGTGGTTCTGGGCGGTTGATCAGACACGGACATTGCTCTGTGTCCGAGTGGGAGGTGGACAACCAAGTGTCCACAGCCCAAGAATGGGAAGCCCATGGGTCCAGGGCTCAAGCCAGCAGAAGACAAAGAGTACCTGGTTCTTTTACCTCTGCCTCCACCACCTCCACCACCTCCACCACCAGGAGAAGAGGAGCAGGAGCTACCTCTGCCTCCATAGTCTCCACCACCAGGAGGAGAGGAGCAGGAGCTGTCTCTCCCTTCATTGCCAGAAGGACCAGGAAAGGATGCTGGCGGTCCTCAGCAGCCCCTGCATAGGCTGCTGTGGGGAGCATGAGGAAAAACCGCCTAACCACAGCGGCCGTGAAGAGAGCCAAATCCCGAACCCCAGCTAGTCCTGACTCCTGCTTCACCTCCTGAGGGACCGTCTGGAGATGCCTGCTTTGCACCGCTTGGGGATGCCTGTCTTGCACTGCCCAAGTATGCCTGCTTTGCACTGCCCAGGGATGCCACGCCCGCCCCGCTGAGTGATGCCACGCCAGCTGTGCTCAGGGATGCCACGCCTGCATCGCATGGGGCTGCCTGCTGCTCTGCATCACCTGGGGTTGCCAGCCACTCCGTATCACCTGGGGTTGCCAGCCATTCCGCGTTGCCTGTTGCTCCTCATCGCCTGGGGTTGCCAGCCGCTCCGCATCACCTGGGGTTGTCAGCCATTCCGCGTTGCCTGTTGCTCCTCATCGCCTGGGGTTGCTCCGCATCACCTGGGGTTGTCAGCCATTCCGCGTTGCCTGTTGCTCCTCATCGCCTGGGGTTGCCAGCTGCTTCGCATTGCCTGGGGTTGCCAGCCGCTCCGCATCGCCTGGGGTTGTCAGCCGTGCCGTAGAGCCTGGGGTTGCAGCCAGCTCTGCTTGGCCGCAGGGGTCAGTGTGGTCGGAGCCCCACCAGAGGGAGCTGCCGGATATGGAAAAGGGGGGAGAGGTCAGGAGACCATTTCCCCTGCAGCAGTTTCACTGCCGGAGATCTTAGGGGAGGTCTGGAGACCAAGATTTGCCAAGACCAAGACTTGCCCCGGTGAAGGAGTCAGTCTGGGAGCTGTCAGCACGTCTGCTGACAGCCACACCATTGGCAGCATTTCCGCTGCCAGTGGTACAACAGGAGGAGAGATTCACCCCACTGTCAACACGTCTGCTGACAGCATGGCCAGCAGCAGCCTGGCTACTGGCAACATTGCTGCCTATCAACCCGTTAAAGTCCCTGTTCTTGGCCCAGGAATTTGAGTGAGACTTTGGGGATTTTAAGGGGGAAGGTGGCCATTGAGGCCATGTGTGCTTTGCACAAGGGGGGTATATGTGGCAAAGTGCCCGTCCCTGTGTGTATTTTGTGTTGTGTGTTCGGTGAGTGGAGAACGAGATTGGAGACAGAGGTAATAGTAAGAATAAGAATAAGAATAATAATCGTTAAATCAGCTCACCGTGTTTGTCTGTATAGTCCGTTTTTGTTTGTCTCTTTTGTTTTGGCGAATGTGCCGTGTCCTGTGTTTTTGTTTGTTACCACCGTTTATTTTCTGTTCTGTTTATTTATTAATGCTGAGTGAGACGATTCGCTCAGCTCCACCAAACTCCACCTCTCTCTATCTTTTATTTCCTGTTTCTGGTCTGACGTCACCCACTGCAGCCATCTTTGTGACACATTACGTTGTATGAATCATGCTACAGAAATAGAAATATGTGATTAACACACTGCTCATTGCAGGCTTGTTTCTTACCCATTCATACCACAACAAGACAAATCTTTTTTAAGTACCCTTTTATGGGGGAGTCCATTTATATGTACATATAGAGACCCTCTTATCCAGTATGCGAAGCTTGAGTTCTGTACCTTTTCATTGGATTTATAAAATGCTTTACTTTGTGTTAATATGACTTTGGTTAGAAATAGCTTCCAGTATTGTGGTCATGTGTGTGATAGCCATCATTTACTGCTTCTGTGCTGTAAATACTGAAATGAGGATCTAAGCACTCTATGTACAGATGTTTTTTTGTATGTGGGGCAGCCCTGTCTCCCCTCTCAATCACATAGAAACATTGTGAGGAATGTGACTTGTTTGAGAGAGAGAGGGGGTGGCTGAGGGCTTCTTCTTCTTCTTCTTCTTCTTCTTCTTCTTCTTCTTCTTTGTTTATTTAGCTGACACCTTTATCCAAGGCAACTTACAAAGACTAGGGTGTGCGAACTATACATCAGCTGCAGAGTTACTTACAACAACCTCTCACCCAAAAGAAGGAGCACAAGGAGGTTAAGTGACTTGCTCGGGGTCACACAGTGAGTCAGCCAGGATTTATACCCGAGACCTCTTGGTTACAAGCTCTTTTCTTTAACCACCAGACCATACAGCCTTCTATACACAAGAATTTAAATAACTTATTCAAAATCTGTAAAATGTATTTATGTAGCAAAATTGGTTTAAGCGCATATTGACTTACGCAATGTATATATACTTCATATAACAAATGTTACATTGAATATGTCCATAGTGGAACTTCCACAATACTAAGTTGATGCAGACATTTCCTGCAGTACTTAAATATTGTGGGGAAAATATTGTTGATTTCAGAATGGAACAAATATCTGATTCATTAACAAAAACCTAACAATTTCTTCAGGAAGATAAGAGCAAGCAGATCAAAATCTGAGGAAATGCAATTTAAATAAACAAACTTTACAGCTAAGAGACAACAAAAGAACATGCAAAAGGTCTGTATTGGTGATTGAGCAGGGATACCAAGACATTGTTTGAGAATAGACGCAAACAAGGGGTCTGAGCAGTAGGGTAGCACACAAAACCAGCAAGGACAGCTGAATCATCCTTAAGCCATTGTCTATCTCTGTGCTTGGTATCACCTTGTTTTATTGATCCCTCAGTTCTTTGTGTTAGTCACCTGGTTTATTGATTACAGTAGTGAAGTATGCTAGGTGTAAGAAGAGAATTGAACAGGTAGGGACTACTGACTGAATGACTAACTGAACACCATGGAACAAAACTGCACATTGGGAGACAAAATAATGCTGTAATTAGTATAGAATTGGGAATACTATTTTAAATGGACACTTAATCTACAGTTAATTAATATTTGTTACCTGTCCAATATCCTATTATGTGTGCTGGTAAAAAATGGTTTATTGCTCCTACTTAAAGCAGAATAATTTTGAAGGTGAGGGTGTTTTACCACTAGGGGGCATACAGTCGTCATTTCTGTTTTTTCTGCCATTGGGATTTTGTAAAGAGAATTTCCATTTACTAACTCACAGGTGCCATAATTGCAGAGGTGGTAGAAATGACAGTTGTATACCCTCCTGTGGTGGCGAGTGGATGTCTACATGTCACACATATAAAGATCTGCTGATCCTAAAAACACAGGATTTCAGGAAAATAAACTAAACAGCAGCAGGATTAGGCCTGTTGTACAGGCATTTGGTTTATTTAGCTTTTAGTTCAACATCCTCCTACAGCCCCATGGTAATTGCTTCACTGTGTGGAAAATTACTGAGTTGCTTGAGTATTTTAGCCACCTGCAATCATTTAGGAGCTCATTTAATACACCACATCGCCCCCTACTGTTCAGAGATAGAATTGTAACTGTGAATTTCTAACAATTAAATAAAATATTGATATGTAACTGCAGTTACTGCATACATACCTAGTGATATTGAACTACAGACAATGCAAATCTAGTACAGTCTAGTATAGTGATCTTAAACTGCACTTACAATGTGACACAGACATTTAAAGATCTTATATCGACAATCCAGATGATCTTTTTTTGTGTCTGGGTGTCTATTAGAAAATGAATTGGCATTTGTTCTGTGTTATCCATGGAGGACATATTCAAATTGTGACTAGCACTCCTTTGAAGGGGAATCAGAGAGATTATCACAAGTGCTAATAGGGATTCAGTAAATCATTTTAAACCCTTGGTTATTACTCCTTTAAAATGTGTGGGTTACCAGTGCACGTGGGGAGGATTACTTATTTAAATATGTTGCATGTATTTGACAATAGGCCTGATTGTAGCTTATTGGCATCTCGCAATACAAATGACTGTATGTAATTTGCAAGCTCTTTTCGTGTACACTTTCCGTTTCTTGGGAAAACTAAAGCCTGTTATTACTGATGTTAATGTATGTTCCTGTGGAGAACAAACAGTAGTGGAAAGCTGAGCTGAGCTGAGGTCATGTGATCTGCCTCCAGGCAGTCACACCCGTGATTGGCTGCACAGAGCCCTGCAGTGGTTGCTATGGACACCTAATGATCAGGACAAGAATACTAAGTGAGGCATTTTGTGGTAGGAGACATCCACACTGCTCCCTGCTGCTCAGAATTCGACTTTTATTTTTATTTATTTATTTTTTTAATAGTAAAGAATGTTTACTAGAAAGTGCAACTTACCCAGGGCTGTTTAAATAAATGTGCCGGCACAAATTATATTAACAACAAATAATTTACAGCAAGACTAAGGGTGGGGATTGTATTGTCCATTTTTTCTCACTCAGACCTTTACTTATTTTTTTATTTTTAAACACACACATATAGGTTACACAAGAATGACCCTATTGTAGCATTCTACACAGCACAATACACTATTACACAGGGAGATGTTATGTTATGGAGAGTATAGGTGATCCCAAATAGTTCTATGTTTTATATGTGGCACTGCTGTCTGTTTCTACACTAGACACATATTTTGTCATATTTCTTTTACAATAAGCTGGATAAAATGTTTAAATAAATACACAATTTCATTTATGTAGTAAAATATATTCATTATGCCAAAAGCAACTTTGTGTCAAACATATACCTTAGAGAGTGAACAGAATGCAAGACTAATCATATCATGGATTTAAAGTTACAAAGATGCATCAAATATACTTGGTGTTATTTGTGGATACTTTATTTCATAATAGCAATTTTCCTAATATCTAACTTAATCATAATAATATTGTATTCTGTGTGTTTGCTACCATTCTCTATTGCTGTTTCTGCTTTGATCATTATAGGACATGCTTATGAGCTAATCCAGTTTCTGAAAAGACTCCCCAAGGCTGATTGTGGCAAAGTGGTGGGGAAGCCAATCAGTGTTTCACAGGCTTCAGTGCAAAAAAGCTTCACCTATGGGCTTCAGTGCACAGTGTAACGCTAATATGCTTCCCAACCTCAATTCATAAAATCTTGATGAGTCTCTTCAGAATTCCTCTTTTCAGATAGTTAATAACCCTGTCAATGAATAATCTCAGCATGAACAATAATAGATAATCATAAAGAACATGCGTAGGATATTAATCATAGAAAAAGAGATAACATGTGTATGCAGCATCTATTTCAAATCTGTGCTATACAGTAATAAAACCAGCATTATAAAATAATTATGATCTATCTAATATTCATAGTTCATATTCATTCATGATAACGGGGTTCCTTTAAAATCCGGATTATTCATCTTCCTACTGTTCTGAGATCTGAGCAGATCACAACCCAAGAAGACGCACTGTGGAGTTCTGGCTCTTCTGCTTATAAAACTTAATCAGCGTGAACTTTCAAAAAGAGTGGGGGAGGGATTCTACAGTACCAGTTCTGGTTATCATTAGAAATACCTTGTTGAGAAGAAGTGCTACTGTACCATTGCCAGCAGTAATCCGACCTCATGTAAACCCCCTCCAGTGCATAGGAACCTCCAGGATGAATGATAGACCCCCACTCCCCAGGTTTCATTATTTAACTCCTGTAATAACTCTGGTGTCAGTTCACAGTCAGATTGCTCAGGTTACTGCTGGCACACTCCAGATCATTTTAGTAACTCTTCTTTCTGCCAGTATGAAAGAACTACAACTCACATCATGACTCACTGTTACTACAAGAAAAAAGGCATACTGGGAGGTGTAGTTTTTATCTTGATTCTACTTATTTTAATGCTAGTGTCAGACTTACAGTCTTAGTAAGGCTCAGTATTGCTCAGGTTGCTACCGGCAGCGTAGTCCCAATCATTATACTCTTCTACAGTGTCTTTATAAAAAAAAAAGAACTACAGCTCCCATGATCCCTCTCTGTTTCTACAATATAGAGGCATGCTGGGAGGTGCACTTTTTATTCTGATTCTGCTTGTTTGGTAGTTCCAAGAAGAATACTTTTGAAGATCACTTTAGAATAACTGTGGACTGGCTCGCATTTTCAAACTGCAGTTTCTTGAGAACCATAATTTTTTCTCACAGGTTGCCTGTAAGTTCTATTACAATCCATACAGATTTGTTGGTATTGAGGGTTGAGACACAATTTCTTAATCGAGTTCAGTTCAATAATAAGTCCCAGTCGAAGTCATCTGGGATTTCTTCACTGTTGCTAGTGTAACGCAGCTTTGGGGGGTGGGCAGGAAAGGGAGGGGCTTGAGAATGTGGAACTGAGCCTATAGTAGTTCCTGTTCAACAAGAGAAAATAAAAATACAAAATTCAAGTCATTAAAAGGGATTCTAGCAGATGCACATGTTCCATAAATCTTATCTATTATAGCAAACCACACTAGGAACAAAAAACTGACTGGGCATGTTTTACTTTCACCTAGTCAGTGAAATGATTTTAAAGCCATGACGGGGGTTGTACATTGATGATACACTACAGTTATGTATTACTATAAAGGAAATAATGTAATCCTTTTTGCTAGCTTACTTGAAGAGGTGGTTGCACTGGGGTGTCTCAGTGCTTGCTGGGAAGGGAATCCTGGCAAAGTGTGTGCTGCTCGATCCCGAGAATGCAGAAACTCTGAGAGAGCGTGAGAGAGTGAGTGAGAGAGAGCGGTCAAAATCGGGATCGTCCTGGCAAAATACAAACTATCTGACAATTAATTAGGAATACTGTCCAGACCAAATATGTACACAACACTGCAAAATTGAGAATGAAACCCACCTTGTCCTGTCCTTTCCCAAATAAAGCACTGTTAGTGATTATAGCTACCCCAAACTACAATACAAAAAGGCTGTCTGAATGGTGGAAACAAACAGAATTGCTGTTTAGCACCCCTAACAACTATTATATATATATATATATATATATATATATATATATATATATATATATATATATATATATATATATATATATATATATATATAACATCTAGGGTTTCTGTGATGTCATAAATTATGAGACTGAAGGTTGAGTAACTGAGAAACCCAAGATGGTATTTTTTTCCTGTAACTCGCTGAAGAGGCCCATCTGTTTTTTTTATAATACATGGGTACCCTTCTGACAGCAGGAGCTGGCTCTGCCTCCGCCACCTACACCAGCAGAGGGTGAATGAAAAAAGGGGAACAGGTCAGGTGACCACCTTTCCCTGCAGCAATTTTGCTGCAGGAGTTCTGGGGGCTGGAGTTCCCCCAGAGGGAGCTGCCGGCTATAAAGGGGAGGAGTGGTCAGGAGACCACCTAGGGTTAGGAAGGGATAGGAGACGGAGGTAATAATTGTGATAATTGTAATAGTATTAAGTTAAATATCTGCTCACCGTGTTTGTCTGTATAGTCCGTTTTGTTTGTTTTGTTTTGGCAATTAGTACCGTATCCTGTGTTTTTGTTTGTTACAACCTTTTTATTTACTGTTCTGTTCACTCATTAAACGCCGAGCGAAACCATTCGCTCAGCTCCACCTCTCTCTGTCATTTATTTCCTGTTTCTGGTCTGATGTCACCCACTGCGGCCATCTTTGTGACAGGGTCATATTGAAATTCAATCCAGTAATTCATTAGGAAGTGTTTTCTTACCATTGATGCCGTTGGTCTGGGATCCTCCTCCCAACTGCTGCTGAACTTCATTGTGGGAAGGGGCAAGACTGCTCAGAGGCTTCAGGGTGTGATGGGAGTTGATGGCCCCACTCTGGGTGGGCTGCAGGGTGTGATGGGAGTCGATGGCCCCACTCTGGGTGGGCTGCAGGGTGTGATGGGACTTGATGGCCCCGCTCTGGGTGGGCTGCAGGGTGTGATGGGAGTTGATGGCCCCACTCTGGGTGGGCTGCAGGGTGTGATAGGAGTGGATCAGGCCTGTTTGGGTGAAGAATTGGTTCAGTGAATCACATAGGGAAGTGAAGAGAGTGCGATCCAAGGACCAGTTAGACATGTCAGCCTGCTGCATGCTCTTTAAAAGATCTGGAAAACGAACAAAAGAAAAAATTTTTATCACTTTTACACTGTTTTACTAAACGCCTACCTTTTACCATTCCGAGTGGCTGTTATTGCAAATACTCAAATATTATGTTTGTTGCACATTCTGGCATAGACTGTGTTAAGTTGTGTGACGGGGAGTGTTATGGGATACACTCCCGTTACTGATTATGTCCCCTGCTGGTGAGATGGCTAAAAGCTCTAAAGAGGTTAAAAGCTACTCTTCAACTCCAGATCAGCCAGTGTCCTTATGGTTGTAAGCCAGTGTACACACACAAATAAAAACACAAGATTTAAACAAGTAAAAAATAGAACCATTCAGAATGATTGCAAACAGGTAAGGGGATCTACTCTTTAACATTGCATTTTCTGTTTTTGTAAAATAGGAGTTGTTGTCTGTTTGCCTGTCCCTGTGTCAGTCAGTCTGTCTGTCTGTCTGTCTGTCTGCAGCAGTAAGATACCCTTACCAGGAAACTGAGTGAGATCGATGGTAGACCAGTCGAGGTTATTGGCGATTTTGAAACTCTCTTTGAGACTGTCAATACTGGAGAACCAATCAGTAGGGATCGCTGAAAAAAATATATAAAAGACGATTGTCAAAAAGCCCCCTTTTCAACATACAGCTTGCTGGGAAGATGACATTTCTGGAAAACTCAAACTAACTATTCCAGCAAAGATATCCCTTTCATACACTTCTAAGCTACATTTCTGAAGCAAGGTACTTTTAGAAATGGCCACTAGGGTGTGTGCAGCTGTAATTCCTGCTCCCTCTGCAACTGTGGCAAATGTGGGTTAGTAATGGAAAATCTGTGAGGGACAGAAATGACAGTAACAAGCTCTCTTCAGATATTCAGCTCTTAGAAACAGCAGTAGAGAAAGAAAGACAACACACGTGATAGTATACAATATATTATTTGATGTATTTCAATTTTAAAAACACTGTCAATGTTAATAGCTTCTGACTCAATCCTCTTTGTCTTCTAAAGTTTTTATTTATTTTTATTTTTATCAAAGGCAGTTTTCTTTTTAAAGACGAGCCTAGAACGGTAACAAAATGAATTGAGAAACTTTACTGGGTGTGACAAAACATTGAGAATGCAATACCCCTTGGCAGCACATCAATGAATTATAACTATTCTGAAGACTAGGATTCTATTACAAAGGGATACAGTTGTGCTGGGTCAAACATTAGTCTTTCAAAATATAAACACGTATTCAAATAGTCTTTCATTTTGAAAACAAAACTATAATTCATACCATACTACGGTGAAAAGAATATCTGGAGTAAATAACATTAAAAAGGGAGAGGAACGTTCTATCTGTAACAGAATGTGTTCTAATTATTTTTAAATATCTTTCTATTACAAGATATCATTTTGATATAATATACACATGATGATATAAATGAATACGAACATGGTCATGTTTGCCACTGAATACATCTGAAGCAGTGTGTTTGTTTTTAACATTTGAATATTTGCCAGAGTGCTGCTTTATATGTGAAGCTCACCGTGTCCTGCAGTGAAGACTGGAGTTTGAGGAGCATTGTTCTGCACAGGGCCCTGCACTGCCTTGTCGGACAGCCCTGTCGTGACAGGAGGACCTGCTCCTGGGGGGGGGCCCCCCCCTCCTCCTCCTCCTCCTCCCGGATCGGAGGGGAAGGTGGGGGTGTGCAGGGGGGCAGCCTGCTCAAACATACAGGATGTCCTGCTGGAGTGAGGAGCACTGTCTGAGAGAGAAAAAGAGGGGGGGGGGGGGTTGGTGGGAATGAGACACAAGCAGATCTTGACAAAATACATGATCATTAATAGGAATTGAACCAACAGATCTTCAATGGAAGTAAAGTGGGAGCAGTCAGGTATACTATTGCCAGTGCTAATAAGAGGTAAGAGTACTCTTCTTTGTGGCCAAAAAGTGACTGGATCACAGACAAAGGCTGGGTTATGTTGGAAATTAATGAATAAATGTAATTTAGGAGAACATTTAAATTAGAAACAGGTGTAACTATAGAAAATATGATCACATCACGGGTATTGACCTTACTAAATGCAATAAGTCATGGTTTATCATGGCACAGTGGAAATGGAGACCATGGACACACCTTTTCACTTCATTATATTAGGCAATTATTTTTGATGGTGTATGTAAAATAAATGCAATTTTATTGCAGAGTGAGACCTACAAACACACAAACACACAGACACACACAAACACACACTCAGAGACACACAGACACACACACACACACAGACACACACAGAGAGACACACACAGACACATACACAGACACACACACACACACACACACACACACACACACTGTGGTGCACTTGTGTGTGGGTGTCGTGACTGGTCCAGGTCCAGAAGGGTTCCAATCATGGTCCTGTACAGACTCTGGAATGAAGACCCCAGCAGGTCCTGCAGATGCATCTCAGTAAAGGAGAAGCGCAGAAAGACTCCTCTGAGCGGGGGCTCGTCCGACCCCAGGCTGGGGGGAGGGGGTTTGGGGAGAGAAAAAGGGGGACTCTTTTCCCCCCTGTCGCGGGGGAGGATTCACCTACAGGAACACATGGGTAACTTCAGTTCAGGTCAATTCAGTTTAATTCAGTTTAATTCTGTTTACTTCAGTATTGTTCAATTCAGTTCAGTTTATTCAGTTTAGCTCAGTTACGGGGATGGAAATAAGATTCCCATTGCAGATGGATTACAAACTAAAATATATTTAAAATATATCCCATATATTTAAATATATATAAAAGGGGCCAATTTCTATATATGAAAAATATAAGGATCATACTTTTCTACCATATATTAAAACTATATGTTTTTTTTTTTCCATAAGGGGAGGTAAGAAAATGAATACTATAAATGTAATTAGCGTTCCTTTAAAGGACGATAGTGATAATGTTGCCAGTGCTCTTTCTCTCTCTCTCCCTCACCTTGCTTGGCAGTGGTCCTTCCCACAGTATCTCGTCTCTCACACTCTCACTCTGCAGCCTCTGACTTGTGCTTGAGGTCACTTCCTGTTCCAGCCAGGAATCCTGAGACGCCTATAGTACAGCAAGACACAACAAGAGATGAACCTGGCCTGGTTGGTATTGTTTCTTGGCTTGTGATATTTCCCTTTATAAGAAAGATAGATAGATAGATTGATAGATTGATAGATAGATCTTTCAACAGTTTAAAGTTCCTAATCTTAACACACAGTCTTTTATATACCAACGACTCTTCTAAGAGACAATACAACCCCACACACCTAATATCTCATTGTACTCTAAATAGCATTCAGGCATTCAGCAGCCCCCTGTAAAAATCAGGTAAAACAGACAAGTCCAGCTGTGCAGTATTCAATAAAAACACCTGTCCATCTAAACCCAACTTCCTCACCTGTTGGAGGAAAAAAAAAGCCAGCACTCTCCAGGGGAGAGATTCAGGAGCATAGAGCAACCTCTGTAGAGAAAGCAGCCTAAATTCTGCCACCATACTCACAACATCAACCAAGCCCTGCCCTCCCTCTTCAACAGGCAAAAACAGCACAGTCTGCTTTATCCAATGCAATCCATCCCAGAAAAAATATACTATCATACTCTGGATCTCTTTTAATAACAACACTGGGGGGGTCTAAACATTTACTCTGTGCCATAACATCGAGGTTACTAGGTTGTTAATCACTAAAACTCTACCTCTATAGGATAGTTTAGTCAGGAGCCATTGCCAGCTCTGCAGTTTACTTTTGACCTTATCTAACACCCCATCCCAGTTCTCTTTAGCCAGCCCTTCCCAAGAACACTCCCAGGTATCTAAAAACTTCTTGACTCCATTGTAACCCTGGGGGGAGATCTGGAGGCTTACTGCCATCCCAATCACCTAATAAAAATGCACTGCTTTTTGACCAGTTTGTCTTCGCAAAGGACACTTCTCCAAACAATGTCAAGCAATCATTTAATGTTTGTATGGTTTTTTTCCCCCAAAACAAAGACTAAAACATCATTAGTATAGGCCACCATCTTTATAGGCTCCATTGGTACATTTGGAATGGACAAGCCAGATAATAAAAGCCTTAATTTGTGGAGTAATGGTTCAATTGAAAGCGAATATAACATCCCAGACATGGAACAACCCTGGCAAATTCCCCTCTGCACCCGAATAGGAGAGCTAAGCACACCACTGATTTTAAGTGTACTAAAAACATTACTGTAGAGTAACTGAAATTTGCCCAAAAAACTGGGCCCAAAACCAAAAGCCTTAACTACATTAAATAAATACTTATGATCTACGTGATCAAAAGTTTTCTCCTGATCTCAACAATTCATCACTTTGCCCAACCTGTTCGCCAAAGTTTTTGACAAAATTTTGTAATCTGTAAAGGAGACTTATTGGACGCCAGTTCTTTATATTACATAAGTCGCCTTTCTTTAGCAGCAAAGTCAATACTGCACACCGACAGCTCATAGGCAGTTCCTTTTCCGCAATAGTCTCAAGTACCACTTCAAACAGGTATTTTCCGACTGTAGACCAGAAAGTCTTATAGAATTCCACCGGTATACCATCAAAAACTGGTGCTTTACCATTGTTCAGTTCCACAAGAGCATCAGAGAACTCCTGGAAAGTCATCTCTCTCTCCAACTGATCCTTCTCCTCTTCAGGAACCTGGACCAGAACTGCTGAGTTTTACCTGACTCATCCCCAGCCTCCTCCACCATGAACAAGTCAGAGTAAAAACCCATATTGTACTCCCGGATGACCTCAGGTTCGCTCAGTAGTTGTCCTTGATCCGTCCGTAAACAATAAATAAGTTTACTCTGAGCAGTTTGAGACAAGTTAAGGAAACTGACATGCACTACCCCCTGTATTCGTGTATCCAGCCAGTTTACTTTTTTAAAGCTTCAGGTCCTCAAACAGCCTGTCACTATAGCTGGACCCCAGGGCTCTCGGAGCTCATTGATGTCCTCTGGGCTCTCTCATTGCTAAACTAGTACTCTTAGTAATATTTTTAGTATACTGTTGACAAAGTAGTTTAATCTGAACCTTAGAGACATCCCACCATGGTCTAAAAGATGAAAAATTACATTGTTGCCTTCTCCATCATTCCCAAAACAAATTAAAACATTTAATAAAATTAATTTAATTTAATCGCTTAGTGTTTAAATGCCAATATGGAGTATATACACATGGAGAAGGGATAAGCATGTTCAAATTAACCAAGCTATGGTCAGAGAAACCAATAGGACATATATCACAGGTAGTGAATACATTTAAATGATATTGCAGTATATCTGCATTTTAACCATTCTGGTACATGTTTAGAAACATTCGAATCATCAGCAGCCTCATTAAGAGACCCTGATTCTTCCACAACATTATCAGTTTCTTGAGCTCTTTGATCTATTGGCTCCCTTTCTTTTTCAGCAAGACTCAGCAGTTACATATATGGCTCCTTCAGTCTCTCCCACACTGGACACAACTGCAGTATTCTGAGCTGCAGCATCGGCTGCCTTACTCACAGGCACCTCTCCACTCTCACTCTGTTCACTAGTTTCTCCCCTTTCATTATCGTGGTCCTCATTGTTTTTACAGTTTTTTGCAATGTGCCCCTCACGCCCACAAGTGAAACATTTAAGTAATTCTGTTGAGGTAAAGATTACATAATTGAAGCCATCAACACAAAACCTGAAAGCTACGTTTAATTCATCGTTAGTATTATTTAGAAGTATATAGACCTGAAAGAAACAACATGTTTTAATTCAGGTTCTTTAAAGCCCAAAAGAATCATGGACATACCTGACATTATCTGTCCATGCCGGCTTAGTTCTTTCAATATCAGATCATTTTTTAAATAAGGGGGAACATTAGAAATAGTAATTTTTTTTAGCAGGGACCGCAAGAGGCAAAACAGAAACCAAAACTAATTACTAATCCCTGCTGCACTACCTTTTGAACAAATTCCTCATTACTGAAGAAAACCACTAAAGCTTTTTCACCCTTGAAGCCGACTTAATGTTTCCACACCCAACTACTTTTCGGAGTTCAATAGCATCAACAATGATTTTAATGTGTGCCTTGTTAAATTTTCAAAATTGGCGCTTGAACCCCTCAATCCCACAAAGAAACGGGCAACGTTGAGGACTGTAGACGCAGTGGTCGGCCAAGAAAACTTACTGCAGCAGTGAAAGACACAACATGCTTACTTCCCTTCGCAATCGGAAGTTGTCCAGCAGTGCCATCACCTCAGAATTGGCAGAAAACAGTGGGACCCTGGTACACCCATCTACTGTCCGGAGAAGTCTGGTCAGAAGTGGCCTTCATGGAAGACATGCGGCCAAAAAGCCATACCTCCGACGTGGAATCAAGGCCAAGCGACTCAACTATGCATGAAAACACAGGAACTGGGGTGCAGAAAAATGGCAGCAGGTGCTCTGGAAATATTTGGCTGTAGCAGAAGGCAGTTTGTTTGCCGAAGGGCTGGAGAGTGGTACACCAATGAGTGTCTGCAGGCAACAGTGAAGCATGGTGGAGGTTCCTTGCAAGTTTGGGGCTGCATTTCTGCAAATGGAGCTGGGGATTTGGTCAGAATTAATGGTCTCCTCAATGCTGAGAAGTACAGGCAGATACTTATCCATCATGCAATACCATCAGGGAGGCATCTGATTGGCCCAAAATTTATTCTGCAGCATGACAACGACCCCAAACATACAGCGAAAGTCATTAAGAACCATCTTCAGCGTAAAGAAGAACAAGGAGTCCTAAAAGTGATGGTATGCCCCCCACAAAGCCCTGATCTCAACATCTTCGAGTCTGTCTGGAATTACATGAAGAGAGAGAAGCAACTATGGCTGCCTAAATCCATAGAAGAGCTGTGGTTAGTTCTCCAAGATGTTTGGGCCAACCTACCTGCCGAGTTCCTTCAAAAACTGTGGGCAAGTGTACCTAGAAGAATTGATGCTGTTTTGAAGGCAAAGGGTGGTCACAGAGATATTGATGTAAATTTTTCTTCTGTTCACTCACTTTGCATTTAGTTAATTGATAAATATAAACTTTACAGAGAGTTAAAAGGGACAAAGAACAAAGTACTTGAAACTGCAAGCGCATGTCAAAAAGGAAGTTAGAAAGGCCAAACGAGAAATAGAATTGAACACCGCCAAGGGGGCTAAAACCAATTCCAAAAGTTTTTCCAATATTACTATAACAGTAAAAGAACATTCAAGGAGGAAGTAAAATGTCTAAGAGATACAAATGGCAGCATGAATAGAAAAAAATAGCAAATATATTAAATGATTACTTTTCACAAGTTTTTACAAAGGAGGATGCGGACAACAAGCCCCACATGTGAACCTGTTCCTATCCAGTTTTAAATAACTAGCATAACAGGTGCAAAAGTCTTAAAGGGTCAGTAACTCTTAAAATAAACAAATCCCCTCGGCCGGATGAGATCCTCCCAATAGTACTCAAAGAAATGAAAGAAGTTATTTACAAACTGCTAACCAAGATCATGCAGCAGTCTCTGAGACAAGGGTTGTACTGACAGAATGGAGAATTGCAAACGTAATACCGATCCACAAAAACCGAGATAAACCCGAACCAGGTAACTACAGACCAATAAGCTTGACTTCTATTATATGTAGGCTTATGGAAACTATAATAAGATCCAAAATGGAAAATTACCTATATGGTAATAGTATCCTGGGAGACAGTCAGCATGGTTTTAGGAAAGGGAGATCGTATCTAACTAACCTGCTTGATAGTTTTGAGGATTATGGTAAAGTGGTTGATTAAACAGACAACAGTGTTATAATCAAGATGGAAAAGGGATTTTATTATATCCAATGTGTATTGCACAGAGTAAATAACAACGGGTTGCAGTCCCAAACAATAAACACAAAATATCCACCCTACAATAATACCAACAAAGTCACCAGTCCTGGGTGAGTGCAGTAGTGCTCATGGTGAGTGATACAGTTTATTAGTAAAATAGTGCAGTGCTGTTCTGGCTTTGTGCTGGCCCTCTGCGACAGCTCTAGAATCGTACTAGCCATCTAGTAATTTACAAAACAAGACAAATTACAAACAAACAAACTAAACACTCATGATATTGTTATATCTCACGGGGTCTCTCACAGTCTTTTTAGTTTCAAATCACAAACCAAAGCGAAGCAACAGATTGCGTTTCTCCATCCCCTTTTATGCCGTCACACATGACCACTTGGTAAATGAGTGCAGCCGTCCCTCCAATCTGTGGCTGCCACATTGTTTCCCTTCCGGGTCAATGCGTTAATGCAATAGAATCTCAACCCCTTTCTAGCTGGCTGACTTCCTGTGAACCTATGAAAGAACTGTCAGGACAACCCATCCAGGGAATTCTGTTCTCGCTGCTTAGTGTCCTCACAGGTGGGGATGGAGGTTTACTATCAAGCCTCATTGTATTTCTGTCACAGGATGCAACATCAACAATGGATAATTACAAAGCATATGACATGGTTTATTTAGATTTCCAGAAAGCTTTGGACAAAGTCCTGCATTTAAAAGATTAATTCTCAAACTGAACTCAGTAGGGATTCAAGGCAATGCACATGGACTATGGAGTGGTTAACATGCAGAAAACAGAAAGTACTGATTAGAGGAGAAACCTCAAAATGGAGTGTGGTAACCAGTAGTGTACCACAGGGATCAGTATTAGGTCCCCTGCTCTTCCTAATCTACATTTAAGACTTAGATTCTGGTATAGTAAGCAAACTATTTAAATTTGCAGATGACAAAAAATAGGAGGAATGGAAAACACCGTTGCAGCAGCAAAGGTCATTCAAAATGTTCTAGACAGACTTTAGAACTGGGCAGACACATGGCAAATTACATTTAATATAGAAAAGTATAAGGTACTGCATGCAGGCATGTCACAGAGATGGCCGAAGTGGGCGGCGTCAGAACCAGGAAATGAATACACAAAACAGGACGGATGAAATGAGATGATGATGGCGCTTGCTTGCGCCGGTTTATTGTAAAATGAAAGGGTTGAACAAACAAACAGAAACAACAGGACACGACACTCTACGCCAAAATAAAAGAGACAAACAAAAACAAACTGTACTGAACAAAACGGTGCACGGACAGAAACCACTGACAAACACGGTGGGTTTTGAACACACAAGTATCATGCTGGTCCCACCAGCACGCAATAGCAATTGTAAACGATTTCTCTCCTCCTCTCTCTCTCTCCCCCGTTCTCCACTCACCGAGCACCCAACCGCGAGTATGTGAAAACGTGCATCTATATATACTGTTGTGCTGGGATTCAATTATTAATTATTCACTTGAATCCCAGCATGTGAATTAATTATGTGCAACCTCGTGCTCACATATTAACTACTTTAAATGTACATGAAGTGATGCACAATCCCATGCCTAAATACAAATATACATTTTAAACACTTGTGTTACAGACCCGTTTATATCCCGTGTATCAATGACTATACACCAACATTTAACAAACCATACGCAACATAACAGATAATATACACAGGGGCAGGCACTTTGTCACAAGATAATAAAAATTTCCTTTATAAATACCATAAGGGAGATACTGAAATTAAAGAAGGAATCTATGAAAAAGAGCTAGGAGTTTATGTTGACTCAGAAATATCTTCATCTAAACAATGTGGGGAAGCTATAAAAAAAGCCAACAAAATGCTCGGCTATAGTGAATAATGTTGAATTTAAATCAAGGAAAGTAATGTTAAAACCTTACAATGCATTAGTAAGACTTCATCTAGAATATTGTGTTCAGTTCTGGTCACACCTCACTAGAAAAAGGATATTGCTGCTCTAGAAAGAGTGCAAAGAAGAGTAACCAGAATTATTCAGGGTTTAAAAGGCATGTCATATGAAGACAGACTAAAATAATTGAATCTATTCAGTCTTGAACAAAGAAGACTAGGCGGCGATCTGATTTAAGCATTCAAAATTCTAAAAGGTACTGACAATGTCAACCCAGGGGACTTTTTTGACCTGAAAAAATAAACAAGGACCAGGGGTCACAAATGGTGATTAGATAAGGGGGCATTCAGGAGAGAAAATAGGAGGCACTTTTTTACACAGAGAATTGTGGGAGTCTGGAAGCAACTACCCAGTAATGTTGTTAAAGGTGACACCCTGGGATCCTTCAAGAAGCTACTTGATGAGATTATGGGATCAATAAGCTACTAACAACCAAACAAGCAAGATTGGCCAAATGGCTTCCTCTTGTTTGTAACTTTTCTTATGTTCTTATACCTCATGGTCTGGTGGGTGTGGTCTTTTTCCTCTTGGGAGGGGTGGGTCTTCTTTAGGGCAGCTGTCTATCGTCCAATAGGATCCCTAAAAAACAATGCATCTGCTTAACACTTCTCTGTCTCTTTCATTTTATCAGCCCCAAAACTGATTTTTAGATTCCTACTGCAGTACTGATACAGCAGCTTTACAGGCCCAGTCACTCTGATAGCTGTTTCCTTTCACAGTGAATAGAAACCAGCGAGCTGCTTTTTTTTTCTGTAACCCAATATAAACTTTACTGGGAAAACAGGGAAATGAATCATTTGCTACCATTCTTTTGACTCATCTTTATTTATTTCTTGATTCATTTATTGATTAATTTATTTTTAGTACATTTTATATAAAACAAAAAACAAAACTAAATGCCCTTGACTCTACTGTAGTGCACTGCACAGACTGTAACAAATCCAGCTTTTCAACTGGTGTTTCTGTATTATACAAATACTGAGTGGAGCTCAGGCTTGAAGGACCGTTCGACTGAATGGCAGAGAAATATAGCACAGGCAGTGTGTGCACTGTTAGGTGGAAACTCCACCTTCACCTGTTAAATAATTACCCAAAAAATACAAGATTTAACATACCTCTCTCTCTCTCTCTCTCTCTCTCTCTCTCTCTCTCTCTCTCTATCTATCTCTCTCTCTCTCTCTCTCTCTATCAATTCAATTCATGGTGGTCTATTGGCATGACAATTAGCAGTGTTGCCAAAGCAATTACACAATGCACTAGAAAATATATTTGTAAACATTATGAACATTAATTTACAAGATAAATAAAAATAAATTGTTAATTGCAAAAATAAGCAAAATAAATAAAAATAAACAAATTGAATAAAGTCAGAGTGAAAATTCTAAATGAATAGCTAGCAAATGGAATAATGGTAAAGGTAGAAATCATGGTAAAATAATAAATAACATAACAATGACCATATAGGGAAATAAAATGTAACACTGAACTTGGTTAATTCCCCAAAGCAGTGCAGATTGCTCACTGCATGTCACTCAGGCTGTGACAGGCGGCTACATATTGAGCAGCCAGTGTGGCTGTGTGTCCCTCTCCCAGGAGGACAATCAGTTTTTCTGGATCTGTCTTGTGTGGGAGGAAGTGGAAGAAGCAGTGGGGTATGAGTGGAAACTGAGTGAGTTTGCGGATTATTTATTGTAATACTGGTTGAGTTTTATAAAAAATAGTGCATTAATTTATTTATTTGACTGTTGTTTTGTTAGTTTGTTAATGTATTTGCTTTGTTAAATTTGCTGTGGTTGTGTTTGTGTTGACTTTAAGGTGGAACAGGTCTGACTCGCTGGCACGGCTGTTGGTGAGGTGGTAGGGGGAGAGAGAAAATTGTGTCCGCATCTAGAATGAACAAAGGGTTAGTCTTTTTTTTTTTTTTAGCGAGACACAAGATGTAGACAAATTGGTGCAGGACGGGTTTTTGTTAAAAGGAGCCCGGGAGTAGGTGTTCCCCTTAGCAACGCCTGTAATAAAAGTTATTTTTTCTAATGTGCCCCTGTGACAGAGAAAGAATGAATCTTGGTTATAAATCTCCCTCCAGACCTGTGAGGGCGCTGTGTAAAGGGCAGAGTGCCCTGCACTGGATGGTCTGACAATTCATTCCAAGGGAAAGGTGGAAGTCAGCCATCTAGAAAGGGTGCAGAGCTATGGTACACCAAGTCATCACCCCAGAAGGGAAGCGATGTGGCAACCGCAGATGGTTGCACTCTAACCAAGGGAGCGTGACTGACGGTACAAAAGTGGACGTGGCTAGGTGATCTGTTCCTTTGTTATGGGTAAGAGAGAAACGCTGAAAGGAGAACTATAATTGTACTGTGTTTGTTTGTTTGTCGTGTCTAATTATATACTTGTTTGTTTATTAGACAGCTAACACATACCGGGAGCTGTCGCTTAAGGCCAGCACCAACTTGGACAACACTTCACAACTGTGCACAAATAAATTGTATTTCACCACTGTACGGTAGGACTCACTCTGGACTGTGATCATGTGTGTCTTTGTGTGTGTTATACTGTTATTATTATTTCGGGACTGTAACTCTTCATGGAACAGTGCAATGCACATTGCTGTGTATTTCCTGTGATTATTCTTTGTGGTAGCCAGACTGAGATTAAAAAGATAAACGTGTTTGAATTGTGAACTTTGTTGTCTGTCTTCTGTTTCATAATCACATCACCTCTACACCTGTTTGCCACAGCACCCTTTCTGAAAAAATTGTTTTTTTTAGAGAGAGAGAGAGAGAGCTGGGTAGATGTGGAAAATGAATGTCCCTCATCAAGAGTCTATGTCTGAAATTAAAAGACAAAAAATTTAAACATGTCTTATCATTTAAAAGGCAGACTTAAGTGTTGCTGAAAAATATCAACACGGTAATAGATGTAGCCTGGACATTTAATATAGAAGGAAGCAAATGTGTTGCTTTTGTCAGTTCTGATACAATGCATTGCTGCAAATGTGGAGGTCATGGCCATCAGAGGAAAATTTGGCAGATGAGAGAGGCTGAGGAAGGGAAGGAGGTGGGAGGAAACTGGAGAGTATGGGAGGAAGAGCCAGAGCCAGAGCCACAGCCATAGCTACAGCCAGAGCCAGAGCCAGTGCCAGAGCCAGAACCACAGCCATAGCTATAGCCAGAGCCATAGCCAGTGCCAGAGCCAGAACCACAGCCATAGCTACAGCCAGAGCCAGAGCCAGTGCCAGAGCCAGAGCCAGTGACAGAGCCAGAACCACAGCCAGAGCTACAGCCAGAGCCAGAACCAGAGCCAGAGCCAGAGCCATAGCCAGAACCAGAGCCAGAACCACAGCCATAGCTACAGCCAGAGCCAGAGCCAGAGCCAGAGCCAGAGCCAGAGCCAGAGCCAGAGCCAGAGCCAGAGCCAGAGCCAGAGCCAGAGCCAGAGCCAGAGCCAGAGCCAGAGCCAGAGCCAGAGCCAGAGCCAGAGCCAGAGCCAGAGCAGAGCCAGAACCAGAGCAAGAGCCAGAGCCAGAGCCAGAGCAAGAACCAGCGGTATCAATATCCCAGAGCCAGAGCCAGAGCTACAGAGCCAGAGCCAGAGCCAGAGCCAGAGCCAGAGAGCCAGAGCCATAGCCAGAACCAGCCAGAGCCAGAGCCAGAGCAAGAGCCAGAGCCAGAGCCAGAGCCAGAGCCAGAACCAGAGCTAGAGCCAGAGCCAGAGCCAGAGCCAGAGCCAGAACCACAGCCATAGCTATAGCCAGAGCCAGAACCAGAGCCAGAGCCAGAACCAGAGCCAGTGGCTAGAGCCAGAGCCAGAGCCAGAGCCAGAGCCAAAGCCACAGCCAGAGCCAGAGCCAGAGCCAGAGCCAGAGCCAGAGCCAGAGCCAGAGCCAGAGCAAGAGCCAGAGCCAAGAGCCAGAGCCAGAGCCAGAGCCAGAGCCAGAGCCAGAGCCAGAGCCAGAGCCAGAGCCAGAGCCAGAGCCAGAGCCAGAGCCAGAGCCAGAGCCAGAGCCAAGAGCCAGAGCCAGAGCCAGAGCCAGAGCCAGAACCAGAGCCAGAGCCAGAGCCAGAGCCAGAGCCAGAGCCAGAACCACAGCCATAGCTACAGCCAGAGCCAGAGCCAGAGCCAGAGCCAGAGCCAGAGCAAGAGCCAGAGCCAGAGCCAGAACCAGAGCCAGAGCCAGAGCCAGAGCCAGAGCCAGAGCCAGAGCCAGAGCCAGAGCCAGAGCCAGAGAGAGCCAGAGCAGAGCCAGAGCCAGAGCAAGAGCCAGAGCCAGAGCCAGAGCCAGAGCCAGAGCCAGAGCCAGAGCCAGAGCCAGAGCCAGAGCCAGAGCCAGAGCCAGAGCCAGAGCCAGAACCCAGAGCCACAGCCAGAGCCAGAGCCAGAGCCAGAGCCAGAGCCAGAGCCAGAGCCAGAGCCAGAGCCAGAGCCAGAAGCCAGAGCCAGAGCCAGAGCCAGAGCCAGAGCCAGAGCCAGAGCCAGAGCCAGAGCCAGAGCCAGAGCCAGAGCAGCCAGAGCCAGAGCCAGAGCCAGAACCAGAGCAAGAGCCAGAGCCAGAGCCAGAGCCAGAGCCAGAGCCAGAGCCAGAGCCAGAACCAGAGCCAGCCAGAGCCAGACCAGAGCCAGAGCCAGAGCCAGAGCCAGAGCCAGAGCCAGAGCCAGAGCCAGAGCTAGAGCCAGAGCCAGAGCCAGAACCAGAGCCAGAGCCAGAGCCAGAGCCAGAGCCAGAGCCAGAGCCAGAGCCAGAGCCAGAGCCAGAGCCAGAGCCAGAGCCAGAGCCAGAGCCAGAGCCAGAACCAGAGCAAGAGCCAGAGCAAGAGCCAGAGCCAGAGCCAGAGCCAGAGCCAGAGCCAGAGCCAGAGCCAGAGCCAGAGCCAGAGCCAGAGCCAGAGCCAGAGCCAGAACCAGAGCCAGAGCCAGAGCCAGAGCCAGAGCCAGAGCCAGAGCCAGAGCCAGAGCCAGAGCCAGAGCAAGAAGCCAGAGCCAGAGCCAGAGCCAGAGCCAGAGCCAGAGCCAGAGCCAGAGCCAGAGCCAGAGCCAGAGCCAGAGCCAGAGCCAGAGCCAGAGCCAGAGCCAGAGCCAGAGCCAGAGCCAGAGCCAGAGCCAGAGCCAGAGCCAGAGCCAGAGCCAGAGCCAGAGCCAGAGCCAGAGCCAGAGCCAGAGCCAGAGCCAGAGCCAGAGCCAGAGCCAGAGCCAGAGCCAGAGCCAGAGCCACAGCCAGAGCCAGAGCCAGAGCCAGAGCCAGAACCAGAGCCAGAGCCAGAGCCAGAGCCAGAGCCAGAGCCAGAGCCAGAGCCAGAGCCAGAGCCAGAGCCAGAGCCAGAGCCAGAGCCAGAGCCAGAGCCAGAGCCAGAGCCAGAGCCAGAGCCAGAGCCAGAGCCAGAGCCAGAGCCAGAGCCAGAGCCAGAGCCAGAGCCAGAGCCAGAGCCAGAGCCAGAGCCAGAGCCAGAGCCACAGCCAGAGCCAGAGCCAGAGCCAGAGCCAGAGCCAGAGCCAGAGCCACAGCCAGAGCCAGAGCCAGAGCCAGAGCCAGAACCAGAGCCAGAGCCAGAGCCAGAGCCAGAGCCAGAGCCAGAGCCAGAGCCAGAGCCAGAGCCAGAGCCAGAGCCAGAGCCAGAGCCAGAGCCAGAGCCAGAGCCAGAGCCAGAGCCAGAACCAGAGCCAGAGCCAGAGCCAGAGCCAGAGCCAGAGCCAGAGCCAGAGCCAGAGCCAGAGCCAGAGCCAGAGCCAGAGCCAGAGCCAGAGCCAGAGCCAGAGCCAGAGCCAGAGCCAGAGCCAGAGCCAGAGCCAGAGCCAGAGCCAGAGCCAGAGCCAGAGCCAGAGCCAGAGCCAGAACCAGAGCCAGAGCCAGAGCCAGAGCCAGAGCCAGAGCCAGAGCCAGAGCCAGAGCCAGAGCCAGAGCCAGAGCCAGAGCCAGAGCCAGAGCCAGAGCCAGAGCCAGAGCCAGAGCCAGAGCCAGAGCCAGAGCCAGAGCCAGAGCCAGAGCCACAGCCAGAGCCAGAGCCAGAGCCAGAGCCAGAGCCAGAGCCAGAGCCAGAGCCAGAACACAGCCATAGCCAGAGCCAGAGCCAGAGCCCATAGCAGAGCAAGAAGCCAGAGCATAGCTACAGCCAGAGCCAGAGCCATAGCTACAGCCAGAGCCAGAGCCAGAACCAGAGCCAGAGCCAGAGCCAGAGCCAGAGCCAGAGCCAGAGCCAGAGCCAGAGCCAGAGCCAGAGCCAGAGCCAGAACCAGAGCCAGAGCCAGAGCCAGAACCAGAGCCAGTGCCAGAATCAGAACAAGAGCCAGAGCTACAGCCAGAGCCAGAGTCAGAGCCAGAACCAGAGCCAGAGCCATAGCCAGAACCAGAGCCAGAACCACAGCCATAGCTACAGCCAGAGCCAGAGCCAGAACCAGAGCCAGAGCCAGAGCCAGAACCAGAGCCATAGCCATAGCCAGAGCCAGAGCCAGAGCCAGAGCTACAGCCACAGCCAGGGCCACAGCCAGAGCCGAGCATGCCGAAAAGGAAGGGAGCAGCTCGAGTGAAAGTGCAGAGGTGGCGTTTAATGTGGTAAACAAAAAAAAACAACAACAAAAAAAATGCTAAAAAGTATGAAGTTGAGTTGGACCAGAGCTCTGAGGCAGTCACTTCTCAACCTGGTCACTTCTCAACCAGGCCTTCTCAACCCACTTGCCATGAAAAAGTTGGGAGGGGAATATTCTGAGAGGCCGAGATCTGAGTCTGTGGGTCGTGCCACTGTGGGAGTGGAAGCCGTGCTGTGGGAGTTCCTGATTCATACCCGGGGAGGAGTGGTGGCGGTTCTGGGTATCAACTCGGGGCAGCAGTACCCATCTGTTCAGAGAGAGAGGAGTGTGGCACTGAGTCTCAGCCCAGAGCTGATGTGACTCCATCTTCGCCTGAGTCACAAACAGAAGCAGCTGAGGTGGTGGATTGGAAGAACAACAGTGAGCAAGCAGAAGAGATGGACGAGACAGAGGCAGATAATGTTTCAGGCTTTCCGTTGCTCTCTGAAATTCCTGATAGCCAGATTGTCAAGAGCAGATCAATTATTTTTTTAGATGATGAAAGGTAGGAGGGGGGGTGAATGAAAAATGTTTTTGTATTCTGCTGATATAGCCACAAGAAAGGCTACATTAAAAAAATTGATCAGAACAAGTGAGTAACACAAACTGTTAGAAAAATGTTAAAAGAAAAATATAATCCTACATGTTAAAATGGCTAAGCTCTGTAATAATTTTGTTTATCTTATTGGTTGCTTTTGTTAGATAGTTTTTAATTTTTTAGCACCATGAATATAATTAATTTTATTTATTTTTATATTAACAAGTGCAGACAAAGCTTTAAGAGGGCACAGTTATTTGAGTTTTTAGAACAGAAGAGGGTGGGTGTATCGTTTTTGCAGGAAACACAAAGACAGGCAAAATGAAAGTAACTGGACAGCGGCATGGGAAAGGCAATGTGTGCTGAGTCATGGGTTCACTAATAGTGCTGTGTTGTTTGCACCTGGCTTGGGAGCTGATGGTTTAGTTGTCACAGAAATACTTAAAGGGCAGCTTTTACAAGTAAAGGTTAAGATAGGTGAAAAAATATGATTGCACTAATATGTATGTTCCTAATATAGGGAAGGATAGAGTTATTTTTTGAATATTTTAAAGCAAATTCTTTTAACAGTTGAATATGAACATTTTTTTAATAATGGGAGGGGATTTTAATTGCACAGTAGATTTTTAACAAAGACTGAAATATTGTAAAACCTCCTCCCCCATCTGCGAAAGAGTTGGCTGCAATTTTAAAGTCCACTGACCTGGTGGAGGTGTCTGTATCCCACCACTCGCCAATACACCTGGTCATACAAAATCTCCCAATACATAGTAAGGTTGAGATTAAACAGGCTGTACACAACAAGACAACACCTAAATAGTTTTTCAATAGAAAAACAATACCAAACAGCCTGTCTGACCATCACTGCATACTGATAACAGCCATAATAACCAAAAAAACTCATTGGACAGCATATTGGGATTTCAGTACAAAGTTATTGCAGGTTCACACATTCACACAGCAATTCTAAGATTTTTGGTTAAACTGGAGCGAGCAAAAAATCTTTTCAAAAACACAGGACAGTGGTGGGATATTGGAAAGACACAAGTAAAGCTTTTTTGCCAGCAGTACAGCTTGGGTGCCACGGGTTCACTGAATGCAACTGTGAGAGAACTGGAGAAGGACATTCTTCAGCTTGAGAATGAGCAGAGCACAGCAGCACAGGAGACTGTGAAGGAACAGAGACGAGCCCTGGGCAAATTACTAGAGGAGAAGTACAGGGGGCACAATTGCGATCCCATTTCATTGAGCTCTGAGACATAGATGCCCCACAAGATGCTTCTTTGGATTAGAGAAAAATAGAGTGAGCAGCAAGCAGCTGAATTGTGTCCGATTGACCGGTGGCAGGGAGCCACTTGGCCAGGTGGAGATCAGCGAGGCCATAGTGCAGTTTTATACTGAACTGTTTTCCAGAGAGCTGTGCAACCAGGCTGACACTAACCTGGCAGCTTCCATGCTGCGGCACAGATGACGTGCCTGGACCCTCCCAAGGGATGAAGAGAGGAATTACAGAAGCTGTTTCTGGAGTTGTATTTGGGAGGGAGGCATTGGCTGAAACCAGCTGTGCGGTACCTCCCCCGATGATGCCGGCACAGTGGCTCCTGTATGCTGGGGAGGAGGTTCACTGAAGGAAGGTGTCCTGTTTCTTTCTTAACAAGGTAGGGGGGTTTGGGATAAGTAGACACATGCTTGTAATTGACTACAGCACACTGAACTGTTCTAATCTGCTTTTATTTTATGCTAATATTTAAGGGTTGTAAGGGTAAAAAGAAAGGAGGAGACTTTGACAGGTAAGGATGTGTTGAAGGAGCCTCTCTTATTTAACAGGCTGTTTCCAGCACTGTGTCTCTACTCACAGGCACTGTGTGCAAGTTTGATGAGGGTAGGTGTGACCAGACTGCCCCACCTATGTCTCCTGGGGTTTCTTGCTGGCTCAGCACTGCTGAACTTGATGGCAGACTGGGCTGGCAGTGTGAGAGACAGGTTGACAGGATGGTCTCTGAGATCAGGAACTGTCTCTCCCTGGGGCTCAGAGAGGTCCTGAGGGAGGTAAGGGCCCGAGGACAGCTACAGAGTCGGATAAAAGACTTCCCGACGCTGTTGGTGTCCCCCTGTCTAGATGAGGAAGAGGATTAAGAGCAGGAGGATTGAAGGCTGTTAAAGATACACAATGTTAGTAATAGAATATTCCATTAGCAAACAGCTATTTTTTTTAATATAAAGACAGCCTGTTTTAAAATTTTAAGAGGTGTGTCTGACTCCAAATGGATGGACCATCTGTCTGTGGGAGAGAAGGGACAGTTTTATATAAACCACCCTTAGATAAGAGAGCTGGAGATTTACAGTGGAGGCTACTTCATGGCATTTTGGCCTCAGGGAGGTTCCTGCACAGAGTGGACTCTGGTATTTGGTCAGTAGAAGGTTTTCCATGCGTACAGTGACTGCGAGAGACAGACATCTGTTTGAACTCCTGACAGAGTTGCTGCAGGGGCTAGAAGTCTCTTTTATAAAACAGCCTTTTTATTTATGGAATCTCTTAATTTAATGAATTGCATTAGAGGCCAAGAAAAACTGGCCATTTAAAGTCTAGGAAGAACAAGCTGTCTGGAGCAGGGCTGACAGATCTGGCCAGGCTGTTCAGAGTGCTGGTCTTCAGCAGATTAAAGGTGGACTCATTTCACCTATTTTAATGTGGTTAACAATACAGAGGGCTTTCAGGAGAGGTGATGTGTGGGAGACACCCTGTGCTCTAGGAGCGAGGAGGGAGAGCTTAATGTGCTGTTTTAGAAAAACATTTTTTTTTTTTCTGTAATGATTTTTTTTTTTCAATGGCTGCATTTAGATATTAGTAGTTTTATATATTTGTATGGTTGAAATAGGTTTTTTAGTATAAATGTTTTTTATTTTTTTATTTTTTTTATTTTTTTTCTAATAGATTTTAACCTGGAATAGTAATTTATTATAGTTTGTTTTAAAATCCGCTTTTAAGGTGTTGTGGCAGGAAATTGCGTTGCGGTCACTCAAACCAGAAGTTCCAACAAAAAGACGCGGCGTGCGCCGTTTTTATTTTAAATACAAAAATAAAGAAAATGTTTAAACAAAAATAAACACTTGCTCACAGAGCACAGAAAATAAATAATTAAACAAAAATAATCACGAACACCAATAATGAATTAATGTCCGGCTGGGCAGTAGCCTTCACGGATCCTTTGCCTGCTGTTTTAATAAATTATCCTCGCTCGCTCTCGTTCCTTCTCTGAACACCCCACCCGGAGTGCAGAGAGCTGCAGGTATTTGTGCAGGTGACCATCTCCCAATTAGCAACAAATTAATCAATTAACTCCGGAGATGGCCACCTTCTGCACGAGTTTTTAATGTGGATGGGGCTTCCCATCCACGCTGCAAAATAATAACAAAAATCACGGCGATTCGCAGTCATCTATACACAAATATAAAATAACACATGGGCGGAGGGGGAGACCCCGTTCTAAAAATAAACAAACATAATAACATAAGAACATAAGAACATAAGAAAGTTTACAAACGAGAGGAGGCCATTCGGCCCATCTTGCTCGTTTGGTTGTTAGTAGCTTATTGATCCCAAAATCTCATCAAGCAGCTTCTTGAAGGATCCCAGGGTGTCAGCTTCAACAACATTACTGGGGAGTTGATTCCAGACCCTCACAATTCTCTGTGTAAAAAAGTGTCTCCTATTTTCTGTTCTGAATGCCCCCCCTTTTTCTAAACTCCATTTGTGACCCCTGGTCCTTGTTTCTTTTTTCAGGCTGAAAAAGTCCCTTGGGTCGACACTGTCAATACCTTTTAGAATTTTGAATGCTTGAATTAGGATGCTGTTTAAACAATACGATTAAACAGCAGGGCTTTCCTACCGCCCTGTTACAGGTATAAAATGTGTTTTTAGGATTTAATGCTGATGCTCTGGGAAGGTTTTTGCTGATCACCAGAGCCAAAAAAGTGGTAACCACTATACTCTCTCTCCCTCCTCCCTATCTTCTTTTCCCTCTGGTATCCTCCCCCTCACTCTCCCTCCACTCGATCATCATCTCATGTCTTGCTGCCTCTCCGTTTCTCTCCCTCTCTCCTCTCAGCCTCTTTCTATAAATGTGTATACAGTAGAAAACAACATACGTGTGTACCTGTATCCCTGTTTAAATGTACATTTATTAGATAGGCATATAGTAAACAACATTGCAAATAATCAATGTACGAGAAACCCGCCCTCTCTTTCTCCCTCCCCCACTCTCCTGTATCTCATCTCTGTTTTAGAGCCCAGGAAGTCAGCAGTCACGATGTTTGAGTCAGAAATAGCAGGAACAGATCAAAATGAATGACTCATCAGCAGCAGGCAAGCAATACTGGAACTGCCTTAAAGACTCTACACAGGCACAAAGGTAATCAGAGACGCAGGGACACGATGCTTTGAAATAACATTTTAAACTATTGCAGTGTTTGTTCCTCCATTGAAAGGACTAGTAACTGTAACATGGGAATTGGGCCAAACCTAAAAAGTCACATTGCGTTGCCTCAGTATGGCAGCCAAGTCAGTAACAGACTTCTCAGACAGTGTTTATGTAACCCAAATATGGAGGGCCTCAAATGGTTTCTGTGAAGGCATTCAATAGTGTGGCAGCAAACACTTAACAAAAATACCACCACAAAAGGGTGGACTTTTCTTGTGCGATACCATCAATCAAACGTGAAAATAATACAGTGCAACTGTATGCTGATTATGAAGCCAGCATCTCAAAACGTGAAAGGAATGCTTTAAATCATGAACATTTTCCCTACTACATTTCTTAACTGGATACAATCCTATTATTATTATTATTATTATTATTATTATTATTATTATTATTATTATTATTATTATTATTATTATTATATCAGTGCCACGCTTACTAATTATTTCATCATGCAAAGTGAAAAGACTCCTCAAAGCAGACTACAGGGGATCTGAGGTGGGAAAGCAATGAGAATGATAGAGAACGATAGAGAACATGCATAATATTATATTAAGATATTATATGTTAGGAAATGTAGATCATTTAAAATTGCTCTTAAGCATTTAACATCCGGAAACCTAAAAGCCACACGAGCAGTGGTGTTAATTCCCAGGTCAAAGTGAACTATTAAATTCTGCCAAAAGAGGGTTGTCCAGAATATTTCAGACTCTCTTCTGGGTGCACCAGACTGCTGCAGTGGCTTGGACTATAGTTATTTCAATACTTTTATTTAAGCAAATGAAACAGGAGATGACTGATATGCATAAGAGGTGGTTATCTCACTTTCCCGGGGTCATCCCTGGGTCGCGGAATCTTTCGGAAACACTTATTGAGGGAGAGATTGTGCCTGATCGAGTTCTGTAAAAATAAGAAAAACAATAAAAATTATTATTATTATTATTATTATTTATTATTATTATTATTATTATTATTATTATTATTATTATTATTATCCTCCTCCTACTATTACTAGAAGAAGAAGAAGAAGAAGAAGAAGAAGAAGAAGAAGAAGAAGAAGAAGAAGAAGAAGAAGAAGAAGAAGAAGAAGAAGAAGAAGGCTGTAATTTTATAAATCCAAAAGAACAAAGCTTTACTGTATTAAACTTTGCACACACCATTCAAACAGTACCTAAAAACTACATCTCCCTCAACCCCTTGGTGCAAAATGCTGTTACTCTCAATGCCTGCTTAGGTAAAAATCACTGTGGGAGATGTAGTTTGCTTCTTTAGCTCTACCTTCCAGCCTGCCCCAGTGTTCTTGTAGTAGGGGTACTGCTCACAGATCCAGCTGTAGATATCATTGAGGCTCATTCTCCCTCGGGCGGTGGACTTGATTGCCTGGCTGATGAGAGTGGCGTAGCTAAAGGGTGGCTTGCTTGTCCCTCGGGGCCCCTTTTCAGTTTGGGCCCCCAGCTCCGAGCTCCTGCTTTTCACACACCTTTTGAGATTGAGCTGAGGAAGCCAGTCCATGGAAGTGAGGCTGTCACTCAGATTAGAGGCCATTCTGCTTTCTCTGCTGTTCAAAAGAAGACACTCTTATCAGTACAGCACTTTAAACATCCCGACTATACATACAGGTTCAAAGTGGCACTTTATGTCATCTGCATTTTTCTTAATGTTTCCTTTATAATCTGTTTCACTGTCTATTGGTGTTTGAAGGCTTAATAACTCTTTTTTTCAAGCTGTCATTTATTTCCCTCTCTGAGTCTGTAGCAATTTTCACAAAAACTGAAACATGGGTACATAACTGTTTATAAGGCAATCCTTGTCAAATCACCAGATTGTCTTAATAAAATGCTAATTGCCTTTAGTAATCGTAGATCTCATACTGTTCTAGGTTTCTCAGTTCCTAAAGTCTGCATGGAATTTGGAAAAAAGGGCAATCAGTTTTCTTGCTCCATGGTCTTGGAATAAACTCCAGGAAGAAGTGAAACTTACTGCCTTGAGCCCTTTAAAGGAGTTCAAACAGGAAATAGACATCTACTGTATGTAGCCAAGACATGTTTTTGTTTTGGCCGGTGTTCCTCAATTTTTTCTTGTAATTTGATCATTGGTTGTGCTCATTTGAATGTGTGTTTTTTGTGTTATATGCCACCTTCTTGACCAGATATCCCTTGAAATTAGATTTTAATCTCAATAGGACTTCCCTGCTGTAATAAAAAAAACTGTGAGTTAGTAAATGGAAAATCTCTTTGCAAAATCACAGTTTCATTGGGAACAGAAAATACAGCTGCATGCCCTGTGTGGTAATTCTCCAAACTGTATTACTTTAGAAACTTTACAGGGGTTGCACAAGGACATTACTCAGTAAGCCTGGAAAATAATGACCTAGCTCTAAGCAGAAAAACAGATGCTTGCTGATTTCGATACACTGCCTCATGAAAGCATTCTACTTAAAGGATTGTGCAAAATTATACTGACCACTGTTTTGACAGGTGTTTGCTTATGTTTTGTCCTTAATGCTGTTTTTTTTTTTTTTTTTTTTTTTTAAATCATGTTTGCATTACAGTAAAAGGTTTTGTTAAAAAGAAAATTTGTGTAAATTGCCTTTATTTGCCTGCTTTTTCTTCTGTTGGTGTGACGGGTATTGGATATTGTTAAAACATGTCTATCTAATTATTGTGCGATCTTTTAAAGCTACAATGTCCCACAATCATCTTCAATTTAAATGTAATTATCATTTCTGGGTGAATATTGATTACATTCTTCCATAGGTTAACCTTTTGTGTGCACACTCTGCTTCATAGAAAAGAATGCTGGCTTTCCAGTTTGTTTGCATTCACTCAGGTAGTTTTACCTTTTTGTGAGGTTGCCACCCTCTTATGGAACTTTGTCTGATATTCACTATATTTTGCATTCTAGCCCATTCCACCATGCTTGCAGGTCTGCATGTTATCGTCATGTTTTATTCCTGCTGATTTTGAAATCATGTGCTTTTGTGACTCCACTTACTTGATGATAAAGTGTAGAAGCAGGTGGACTACAGAGTTGAAAGGTCATGAAATCTCATGATTTCTTAAATACTGGAAGAGAAACAATACATTGTAAAACCTCACAGGCTAGGAAGCAGCAAGGCAACATAAACAAGAAACAAAGGTAGGAATACATATTTAAGGCATCTGTACTTTAAGGGTGTTGTCAGATTCAGTGTCATTCATGTAAAATATGAAAAGTCGGTCTGGTTTAAACAGATCTCACCGTCTCTGCCAAAACACGAAACCTTTCCAAAAACTTCTCATCTAACTGACAGGGTGATGCATACAGTCATAAATACATACAGTGCTTATAGAAAGTCTACACCCCCTTTCAAAATGTTAACCTGTTGCCTTATAGCCTGGAATAAAAATGCATTAAAATAGTTTTTTTTTTCATTTATCTACACATCCTACCCCACAACTTCCAAGTGAAAAAAATATTCTAAAAATTTGTAGAAAATTAATTAAAAATAAAAACTGAAATAGCTTGGTTAGATAAGTGTCCACCCCCCCTTGCAATAACATTCCTAAATTAGCTGAGGTGTAACCAATCGCCTTCAGAATCACACACCAAGTTAATCCTGTTTGAAGTATGCAAAAAAACACCAGGAGATTCTGTAGCCATGTGGCAAAAAAGTTTTGTGGTCTGATTAAACTAACATGGCCTAAATGCAAAGCATTATGTTTGGTGCAAACCCAACATAGCGCATCACCCAAAGAACCCCATCCCTACCGTGAAGTATGGTGGTGGCAGCATCATGTTATGGGAATGTTTCTCATCGGCAGGGACTGGGGCGCTTGTCAGGATAGAATGGAAAATGAATGGAGCAAAGTACAGAGAAGTCATTGAGGAAAACCTGCTGCCCTCTGCAAGAAAGCTGAAACTGGGACGAAAGTTCACCTTTCAGCATGACAACGACCCAAAGCACACAACCAAAGCTACACTGGAGTGGCTAAGGAACAAAAAGGTAAATGTCCTTGAGTGGCCCAGTCAGAGCCCCGACCTAAATCCAATCAAAAATCTGTGGCATGACTTGAAGATTGCTATCCATCAACGCTCCCCAAGGAACTTGGCAGAGCTTGAACAGTTTTGTAAAGAAGAATGGTCAAATATTGTCAAATCTAGGTGTGCAAAGTTGGTAGAGACCTATCCCAACAGACTCACAGCTGTAATTGCTGCTAAAGGTGCTTCCACCAAGTATTAACTCAAGGGGGTGGAGACTTATCCAATTATGATCATTCAGTTTTGTATTTTTAATATATAATTTTTTTTCTCAATAAAAACTTTTTTCCCCTTAACAGTGTGGAGTATGGTGTGTAGATAAGTGGAAAAAAAATCCTCATTTAAATGCATGAAACTCTGAGGCACTGACACAACAAAATGTGAAAAATAGTTCAAAGCGGTGTAGACTTTCTATAGGCACTGTACATAAAAACATAGGGGGTATCCTGTTTGTACTTGAATGAGAGAGACCCTTTCCTAATACTACACTGTACTGAATAAATTCAGTTTTTATGAAGAAATTCCTGGGTTTTATAAAAGCTATAGATTATATCACTGGTCCTAATCAAGAAGGTGAAAATAACTCACAGCTGGCTTTAGTTACAGAGGGGGCATTACAGTTGTGGCCACCCCTAGTTTTCATTTCAGCTTGTAGGGTCAGAGGCAAACCCAGTGGTTGAAACAGTACAACAATAAGTCATTTCAACCACTGGATAAAGGATCTCAACAGACATATATTAAAAACGGGGGGAAATATTGAAAGCAATGTCAGCATTGCCATACTGCAGATTCATTAAATGTGCGTGTTACAGAATTATGAAATAACAAGAAAGTACATAATTGTGTAGCACAGTACAGCTAAGTACAGTCAATTGTAGACTAACATAGAACAGTCTAGTATAGTGTAATACAGTATATAACGTTTAGCATGTTGTAGTAGTTAAGTATAGTGTAGTACATTAAGGTGCAGTGTATTGTACTAGCATAGAAAAGTATAGTATAGTGTAGTGCAGTGCGGTATAGTGTATCACAGTAAAGCACAGTACAGTGTAATGTAGTGTATTACAGAATAGTAAAGTAGACTAGAATAGCACAGTATAGTGTAGTACATGACAAAACAGTATGAAGTCTAGTACAATGCGCACACTATAACATAATTCAGTACAGTATAGGAAAGTGCAGTTTAGTGAAGTACAGTACGGTATAGTTATTACAATACAGTATATAAAAATATAATGCAGTGTTGTAGAATAAAGCACAGTATATTGTAATGTGTATTATAGTATAGTGTAACACCAGTGTAGTACTTCGTAGCATATTAAAGTTTAGTTTAACATGCTGAGCAGTGAACAGTGAAAATAATAAATACATAAATAAATGTAAAAAAAAAAATAAATATATATATATATATATATATATATATATATATATATATATATATATATATATATATATATATACACACACACACGCACGCACGCACGCACGTACACACACACACTATATATATAGTGGTGTAGTCCTACCTGATTTTCTTCCTCTTTTAAGTCCAGAATCTCTGCAAAATCTCAGTTCCACTTTCCCAGTTTATTTGCAATCGCAGTTCATCAGACTCAATGTATTTCTTGGAGATTCTTGGTTTTGGAATCTCTGTTTATCCAACAGTGCTTCTTTGTAATTCCCGTTTAGAAATCCGGTACTTTTGAAACACCCGTTCACTTTATTGAGAATTCCAGTTAGCGCAAACCAGTTTCTGGAGAATCCCAGTTTAGCAAAGCCATTATGGCCTCAGCATACTTCTTACTACATACTACGTACTATTAAAGTACTACAATCTCTCAAAGGTAGTAATATCAAGCAGTGCACATAATTTAGTACCTTGTACTAGTAACTTGTAATTCTGGTGAGCTTCCGAAGTACCTATGTACTACTGTATACTGTAGTATACTTACCTACAGCAAATATCTTTCTATCTATCTATCTATTTATCTATCTATCTATCTATCTATCTGATTACAGTATCCACATTTCTATCTACTGTACTTTGTTGTGCGTGTCAGATGATCTCTTTCTTTCTCTCTCTCTCTCTCTCTCTCTCTCTCTCTCTCTCTCTCTCTCTCTCTCTCTGTTTTATCGCTTTACCTTACAGTTCCAAATCTTCTCCTTAAGTTCCTGAATTGCTTGGCCAGGTGCAGTTTTATTTTGTTTTGTTTTGAGTTTGCTGGAAAAGAAAAGTGGTAGCAACTACTTTCACTTCACTTCACTTCTCTCTCTCTCTCTCTCTCTCTCTCTCTCACCCATGTGACATACACCTCTCCCTCTTTCTGAGGTGACATCACACAGTCCATCCCTCAATCTCCTACTCCCTGCCATACAGTTTATTCTCTGCCACAATCAATATGGCCCTCGGAGCAATCCACTCACAGTAAGAATGAAGAGGTCATCAGTTTGTGTGCAGAGAAAGGTGTTGGCAGACCTTTCTCACACTGGTTCTGTTTTCAATTGAATTTTAAAAACTTTATTCACAAAGTTATGTAAATTCTGACTGCTAGTATGCATTTAACTTAAATGTACTTACCATAAGTTTTTTTTTCCTTAAGCATAACAATAAACATTCTCAAGCTCTTTATTTATTATTTTAAATTTGCCATGTATGTATTTATTTATGTAACTTTAGTTGGTGCCAAAAATTGATTTTAAAGCTTATTTAGCAGTGCTTTAAATTTAAGACATTGATGTCTGTAGTGGTATATGAATTAAATAATTGTATTTTAAAAACTTTGCAAGTACTCCTTTAAAGTGATAATAATATAAACAAAAAACATTATGTCACCAATAAGATGTCACTAAACATGAATAGTGGAGTATCACATTTAGGTATTATTGTCTTCACTGAGAAATTAATCTTTTAATGCAACAGTTTGACATGTTGACAAAAGGGATCATTGTTCACACAATACAAAACAAAACAGAGAGCAAATATAATCCTGTAGCAAGAACACGTTTATCCTATTCCGTTCTGTTCTGTTCTATTCAAGAACGACTAATCTGTGTTTTACAGTCAGTGGCAAGCAGGTTAAACAACTAGAACAAACAAACTAGACTGCCCCAGTCTGTATCTTTCTTTCTTGCTTTCTTGCTTTCTTTCTTAGATTACAGAAACAGAAACCAAGTTACCTGGTTATATAATTTGCTGCCGGACACTGCAGGTGAAAGCGTATAGTGCCCTCTTGTGTTCGCCCTGGGAAACCAGTAACTATGTTGCATGTGCTAATAAGAGGATTAGGGGCCGATGTAAGGATACGTGTAACATCATTTGCAGCTGCAAAGTACAGATATTGCTGCAAAAAAACATGCTTAGCTGATGTAAAGTGGGACTTCAGCGGTGATTAAAAATGTGGCGTATGTAAAAAATGTTTTTCACCTCTTGTTCTGCACCCATTATCAAATGAGCACTTTGCCATCATTAATCCATTTAAATGTATTGAAATGTATTCGAACAAAGAAAATTGGGCAGGGATCTTGCATACTAAGCAGGCGCAAACATTATAATGAGATGTAAGGATTTTGCCTTGCACTTGGGCAATTGCTGACCATCCAAAAATTTTGTAGAAGCAATTAATTAAGTGCGAACCCATTCTGTATTGTCTAAGCACCTGTAAAATAAATGCAGATACTTCACTGTAAAGAGCTGCGTTGAAATGAAGGAGGCTCACTCAGGATTCGCAGGTTCTCGAATTCACGGTTTATTAAGCTGGGTCTCTGCTTTACCAGCCAGTGGTACACTTACAGCCGAGCAACACAGTGCTACTCAGACTGTGACAAATAATTAAAAAAATGAAATGAAAGTCCAAAGCACACTGTTTTGTCATGTGCTACAGCCAGCTAAGTGCAGTCTCTGGTTCCTTTTTAGTCCTGCTTCTTTTTGGCTCTCCTTGGCTGTTTCTTCTGCTCTTCTCTGTCTCTATTCTTCTACTCCAACTTGTCTCTCAGTCTCAGCAGCCGTCCAGCAGCAGCAGCAGCAGCAGGGTAGATTTTTATATGGCCAATTTGTACAATCCTTTTGGGTTTAAAACACATACTCGACATCATTTTGCAAGTTTCCACCCTATTCCCGAATGTCTACCTGCAGAGGTCGCCACACACCAAGTACCATTTCTAGTTTGTGCATCTTTTATATCCATTTGAATCGAACATTTTTGCAGTAAGCATAATTTTAGAGGAGTTAGTACTACCTAAGTGATCACACAAAATATTTACACCTTATTCAATACATTCTGCATTTCGCAGATATACAATGTTACCATGTGTGGTGTTCCTCACCCATGCTACATCTGGAACAGCCACTCGTTTTCCCATAAAAACCCCAACACTTTCGACCGTAATGGCCTTGTCTGCGGGCTCTTTCCCCACCATGTACAGTACAGTTATTGTAAAACATTCACATTGTTCAGTATTAGTTACAATGTTATCCTTCATAATGGTTACCACTGGGTATCCGCCCTTCTCTCGTTGTTGTAAAACATAATTCTTCCACAGGGGGGAGAGCCACCCTCTGTCTAGATCCCTAATGGCAAGCATTATATCACATGTCAAAGAAAACCCTAACCTAAAACAATTTTCTTCCCTCGCAGTTTGACTAACATCATGTTTAACTGATATTATTACCCTCCTAACAATATTTGCAGTCATTTGTGTCCCTTGACCCATCATTTCAGATGCAGAGGCCAGTTTCTACACCGAGGTAAACTGGCTCCTGTCTTGTGACTCTTGCGCAATTCCATTAATGGAATTGAACCCCACATTAATTGCTTCAGACCAGCCTGCTACATCATCAAAGAGCCATTGTTTGGTCCTCAAACCTGCATTGGCCCTGTAATAATTATCTTCCCTTTTCAGTGTGTTATTAAATATTTTCTGCAATTTTTGATATTTGGGGGCCTTTACAAATGTAGTCTAGTTTGTAATGAGGCCTTTCAATTGCTGATGTTTGTTGTCCATTCTGTATACATAAAAAAAAAGGGAACAGATCTGCTGTAAAGTGGCTAATTAACGTTACTACAAGAAACTGATATACAAGTATTTTATATAAACTGAAATAATATAATATGTTGTAACTAGTTTGATTAACTTCACTACAAGAAATTGATAGATTTAAAATTTGTTTTATTCTATCATCCCTATATATATTAGACAATTGTTATGAACTGTGAGCTGAAAGTGGCATTGTCATATGGTTTACATTATTGTTAATGTACTTGAGATTTATAAAACAATTATTACTAATAAAAACTTTTAAAGATTACTTTTGGTGAATGATTGCTTGGCTTCTGGATAAAAGAGTTTGTGCGGGAACCAACCACTTGAGGTCCTTGCCCTCAAAAAACACAATGTGGTGTAGTCAAATTATTAACATAAATTTAGCTGTAACAAGACCTGTTACAGAGTAATTTTGGTGCAGTCAGCAGGATTTTGTAAATTGTGAAACCAGTAATCATACACCAATTTTGTTTGTAAAATAGATAATGAAGCAGTTATTCCTCCCACTCCTGTTTTTATGTCACGTTTTTTTATGAGCAATACTTGGATTCCAAAATTTAAAGGGGATAAATCTGAAATTGGTTTTGTAGAATGGAAAGCACAATTGCAGGTTGCATTAAGATTACATGGGATCTCAGAGAGAGTTCAGATAGACTTGATGGTAAACCAATTAGAAGAAGCTAAATGGCAGATCCTAATTCTACCAGAAGGGGAACGTGACACAGTTGCCAAAATATTTACTGTCCTAGAGGAACTATTTGAAGATAGGGCCCCTGTCTCCGTTGATCGCTCTCTTTGCTTTAGTTGCAGACAAGAATCCCCAAAAAATGTCTGTGAGTTCGCATTAAGGCTACAGGAGGCATTTAAGAGGCTACAGAAGAGAGACCCTAGGGGCTTTGGTGAGATTGACCTGGTGATGCGGGACCAGTGTGTGGATGGACTCTGAGACCCTACTCTGCCCCGTGAGTTAAAGACACAAGTTCTTTTACAGAAAGACATTTAATTTCTGGCTATAAAGCGGGAGGCCCTGTTACGAATGCAGGCTTACCAAACTACAGAACCCTTGAGTCTATGCTACCAGACCTAGCAGGTAAGTGACTGTAAATCACCTCCTGACCTCCAAGAGGTAAGGAGAAATTAAAAGAGGAGCTATTGCAAGAAATTAAAGGTCAAATTACTGCAATGTCTAAAGAGAAATTAGAACAGAGCTCCCCAACTGCAACATAGGCCATGGGAAGGAGAGGCCTCTGATCAGAGGAACTGGAGATCAGACCAGAATGACCCATGAGGAAGGCCTATATGTGGGCAGTGGACCAGGTAGAACATGTACAACGCTACTGCCCCCAGCAGGTGAGAAATGGAAATGCAAATTGTCAGCCTTAAACTAGAGGTCCCCACTGCCTGGGACCAGATGGTGGGGGATATAAATCTTACCAACGACCATGGTTTATCTAGAGACCTTCTTTTTGGAGAAAGCCTGACCATATCTGTGGAACTACAGTTGCTCTCAAAAGTATTCACCCCCCTTGGACTTTTCCACATTTTATTGTGTTACAACATGGAATCAAAATGGATTTAATTAGGAGTTTTTGCCAATGATCAACACAAAAAAAAGTCCATAATGTCAAAGTGAAAAATAAAATCTACAGATTGTTCTAAATTAATATAAAACAGAAAATAATTGGAACATTCAAAGCAAATCCGGAATAAGGTTTTACAAAAGCACCAATCAGGTAGGATATAATAACATTTCCAAGGCATTGAATATCCCCCTGAGCACAGTAAAGTCTATTATTAAGAAATGGAGAGAATATGGCACAACTGTGAATCTGTCTAGAACAGGCCATCCTCAAAAACTGAATATCTGGGTGAGAAGGGCACTAGTCAGGGAGGCCACCAAGAGGCCTGTAGCAACTTTAAAGGACTTACAGTCTTCCACGGCTAAACTGGGAGATTTATGGCAACAATAGCCCGGGTGCGCATACGGCAACAATAGCTTGGGTGCATCACAAAACTGGCCTTTATGGGAGCGTGGCAAAAAGAAAGCCATTGTTGAAAAAAACTCACATCAAATCTCAGCTAGAGTTTGCCAGAAGGCATGTGGGAGACTCTGAGACCAAGTGGAAGAAGAGTCTATGGTCTGATGATACCAAAATAAAGCTTTTTGGCCTCAACACTAAGCGCTATGTTTGGCGCAAGCCTAACACTGCACATCATCCTGAGAACACCATCCCTACCGTGAAGCATGGTGGTGGCAGCATTATGCTATGGGATGCTTCTCTGCATCAGGACCTGGAAAGCTTGTGAAGATAGAGGGCAAACTGGATGTAGCAAAGTGGTGACCAGACAGCAAAAAGAAGGGAGGTCATGATTGTTGGGGACTCCATATTGAGAAACACAGCAAGTTCAGTTCGCAGTTTGGACCCCCTTACTACAACAGTGTGCTGCCTTCCGGGAGCCTCGGTCAAGCACATCACTGAGAACGTGGACAGGCTCCTGGAACGAACAGGAGACGACCCGGTAGTAGTCGTCCACATCGGTACAAACAATATTGGAAGAGACAGACCAAAATCCCTGCAAAACAAATTCAGAGAGCTAGGAAGGAAATTAAAAGAGAAAACCAAAACTGTGGTATTTTCTGGTATACTACCCGCACCTTGCAAAGGACCATATGGACAGCTGGAAATAATTAATCAAAACGAATGGCTGAAGACGTGGTGCACACGGGAAGGCTTCTCCTATCTTGATCATTGGACCACATTCTACAACGAGGACCATCTGTATAGACGGGATGGACTGCATTTAAATAACAAGGGAACCAGTCTACTCAGAGAAAAGATCCTCGAGCAGGTTCGGAAGCATTTAAACTAGAAAGGAAGGGGGGAGAAATCAACAAAAAAACAGAAGGGAGACCGCATCAAAACAAGAACAACAACTCAGGTAAGACAACCATTAAATGTATTTATCTAAATGCTAGAAGTATCAGAAACAAAATTCTAGAACTTGAAGCTACTGCACTAACAGGTAACTATGATGTGATAGGTGTTACAGAAACGTGGTTATCTGAGAGTGATGGGGACGAATATAATATTTGTGGGTATACACTGTATAGGAAAGACAGGCAGGACAGAAGAGGAGGAGGGGTAGCGCTATACATAAGAAACAGTCTTGAAGCCCAGGTGTTAAACCTGGACAAAGAAAATAAAACCGAATCAATATGGGTCAGAATAACAGACAAAAATTCAAAAGGCATAATAATAGGAGCATGCTATAGACCGCCAGATTCAGACGGTGAGCACAATAATCTGTTATACAATGACATTAGAAATGTGTGTAGCAAAGGAGAAGCCATACTAATGGGGGATTTCAACTTCCCCCAAATAAAATGGGAAAACCCGGTGGGTAGCACGAAGGATGAAATAGAAATGGTGGAAATGACAAATGACTGCTTCCTAACACAATTTGTGAAGGCACCCACTAGAGGGGAGGCATGCCTTGATTTAGTCTTTTCAAATAACGAAGATAGAATAACTAAAACAGAGGTCAGAGAACCACTGGCAAACTCAGACCACAACATGGTCTCATTTGAAGTGTTTTTTAAATCCCCAAAAGTAATGACTAAAGCTAAGGTTTACAATTTTAGAAAAGCAAACTATGAAGGTATGAAACAGAGACTAACAGAAGTAGATTGGAGTAAAATAGAGAAAACACCCACAGAAGAAGGATGGTTGTTCTTCAAAAATGTAGTACTAGAGGCGCAAAACAATTATATCCCTAAAGTAGACAAATCTAAATGTAAAACTAAATTGCCAAAATGGTTTAATAGATCAATTAAAAAAAAATATTCAGCGAAAAAAGGCACTTTACAGAGCATTAAAAAAGGACCAAAAAGAAAGTATGCAGAAAGAGTACACAGAACTGCAAACGCAAGTCAAAAAGGAAGTTAGAAAGGCCAAGAGAGAAATAGAAATGAACATTGCTAAGGGAGCTAAAACCAATTCCAAAATGTTTTTCCAATATTACAACAGCAAGAGAACATTCAAAGAGGAGATTAAATGTTTAAGAGATACAAATGGCAAAATCGTAGAGGAAGAAAAAAAAAAATAGCAAATATGTTAAATGATTACTTTTCACAAGTTTTTACAAAGGAAGATACTGACAACATGCCCCACATGTCATCCAGTTCCTATCCAGTTTTAAATAACTTTAGCATAACTGAGGCAGAAGTGTTAAAGGGACTAGGAGCTCTTAAAATAAACAAATCCCCTGGGCCGGATGAGATCCTCCCAGTAGTACTCAAAGAAATGAAAGAAGTAATTTACAAACCGCTAACCAAGATCATGCAGCAGTCTCTTGACACAGGGGTGGTACCGACAGACTGGAAAATTGCAAACATAATACCGATCCACAAAAAGGGAAACAAAACTGAACCAGGTAACTACAGACCAGTAAGCCTGACTTCTATTATATGCAAACTTATGGAAACTATAATAAGATCCAAAATGGAAAATTACCTATATGGTAACAGGGTCCTGGGAGACAGTCAACATGGTTTTAGGAAAGGGAGATCGTGCCTAACTAACTTGCTTGATTTTTTTGAGGATGCAACATCGATAATGGATAATTGCAAAGCATATGACATGGTTTATTTAGATTTCCAGAAAGCTTTTGACAAAGTCCCGCACAAAAGATTAATTCTCAAACTGAACGCAGTTGGGATTCAAGGAAACGCATGTACATGGATTAGGGAGTGGTTAACATGTAGAAAACAGAAAGTACTGATTAGAGGAAAAACCTCAGAATGGAGTGTGGTAACCAGCGGTGTACCACAGGGATCAGTATTAGGTCCTCTGCTATTCCTAATCTACATTAATGATTTAGATTCTGGTATAGTAAGCAAACTTGTTAAATTTGCAGACGACACAAAAGTAGGAGGAGTGGCAAACACTGTTGCAGCAGCAAAGGTCATTCAAAATGATCTAGACAAGATTCAGAACTGGGCAGACACATGGCAAATGACATTTAATAGAGAAAAGTGTAAGGTACTGCACGCAGGAAATAAAAATGTACATTATAAATATCATATGGGAGATATTGAAATTGGAGAAGGAATCTATGAAAAAGACTTAGGAGTTTTTGTTGACTCAGAAATGTCTTCATCTAGGCAATGTGGGGAAGCTATAAAAAAGGCTAACAAGATGCTCGGATACATTGTGAAAAGTGTTGAATTTAAATCAAGGGAAGTAATGTTAAAACTGTACAATGCACTTGTAAGACCTCATCTTGAATATTGTGTGCAGTTCTGGTCACCTCGCTATAAAAAAGATATTGCTGCTCTAGAAAGAGTGCAAAGAAGAGCGACCAGAATTATTCCGGGCTTAAAAGGCATGTCATATGCAGACAGGCTAAAAGAATTGAATCTGTTCAGTCTTGAACAAAGAAGACTACGTGGCGACCTAATTCAAGCATTCAAAATTCTAAAAGGTATTGACAGTGTCGACCCAAGGGACTTTTTCAGCCTGAAAAAAGAAACAAGGACCAGGGGTCACAAATGGAGTTTAGAAAAAGGGGGGGCATTCAGAACAGAAAATAGGAGACACTTTTTTACACAGAGAATTGTGAGGGTCTGGAATCAACTCCCCAGTAATGTTGTTGAAGCTGACACCCTGGGATCCTTCAAGAAGCTGCTTGATGAGATTTTGGGATCAATAAGCTACTAACAACCAAACGAGCAAGATGGGCCGAATGGCCTCCTCTCGTTTGTAAACTTTCTTATGTTCTTATGTTCTTATGTTCTAAAGTACAGAGAAATCCTGGAGGAAAACCTGCTGAAGTCTGCAAGAGACCTGGGACTTGGGAGAAGATTCATATTTCAGCAGGACAATGACCCCAAACATACAGCCAAAGCCACACTGGAGAGGCTTAAAAACAAAAAGATCAATGTCCTGGAGTGGCCCAGTCAAAGCCCGGACCTCAATGCAATTAAGAATATGTGGAAAGAGTTGAAATTTGCTGTTCACCAAAGGTCCCCATCCAACAATTTTGCAAAGAAGAATGGGCAAAAATTGTAGTGTGCAGATGTGCAAAGTTGGTAGAGACTTATCCAAATAGACTCATGGCTGTAATTGCTGCCAAAGGTGCCTATACCTAATATTGACTCAAGGGGGTGAATACTTATGCAATTAATTATTTTCTGTTTTATATTTGTAATTAATTTAGAACAATTTGTAGATTTTATTTTTCACTTTGACATTATGGACTTTTTGTGTTGATCAGTGGCAAAAATTATCCTAATTAAATCCATTTTGATTCCATGCTGTAACACAATAAAATGTGGAAAAGTTCAAGGGGGGGTGAATACTTTTGAGAGCCACTGTAATACTGATAATGTAGTTTTCCCCTTCCTTTTAGATACGGGTTTGGGAAAGTGCTTTTAATGAAGGCTTTGGATACCAGGGTGCTCAACTACACAATCCCTCTAGTTGGCTCACTCTTAGAGCTGCTAATGGCTTGTCAATTCCTTACCTGGGGTATGTGGAGATGGATGTCAGACATGCACCTTCCTCGATGTGGCATTGATATCGTCAAGAATGACTGACTGCCTTGTTTGCCTGGAATTTTAGGTATGAATGTTTTAAAGAACTGTTGGGAGGTATGGGGCACTAAAGAAACTCTGTCCCTTGATGTCCCCATAGTTAATCCAGCTGGAAAGAAGATCTGGCACCAGGCAATGAAAATCTGAACTCTATGACACACTGGGATGCCTATCCATTTCCCCGAGTTGAAGAATCATTGACTATGCTCACCAAGGCTTGCTGGTTTTCTACATTGGACCTTGCCAGTGGCTAATGGCAAGTCTAAATGGACCCAGCCTATCAAGAAAAGACAGCCTTTACTACCCCTATGGGTCACTTTGAATTCGACCGAATGCCCTTCTGTTTCTGCAATGCCCCAGCGACTTTTCTAAGACTTATGCAAAACTGTCTTGGAGAACAGAATTTCAATTCTTTGTTAATCTATCTAGATGATGCCACTGTTTTCTCTCCTGACTTTTCCACACACTTAAAACACTTGTTTTTTTACAACTTACTAAATAGGGCTTGAAATTAAAACCTGCCAAGTATCATCTCTTTCAGAAACAGGTGCAGTACCTTGGCCACATCCTCTCAGAGGAGGGAGTGGCCCCGGTGGCTGACAAGGTGAGAGCTGTGATGGACTAGTCGGTGTCTCAAACAGTGAGGGAACTTTGCTCATTCTTAGAAATAATAAGTTATTATCATAGGTTCATTAAAGATTTCGCCAAGACAGCTGCACCATTACATAACCTGTTAGTTGGTTATCCAAAAAAGGACAAAGAGAGAACAAGCCCAAGTCTGCAGGAATGGACTTCAGCATGCGGACTGCTTTTAACTATCTTAAATATTTGCTGACCACAGCTCCTATCCTTTCTTTTGTGAACTTTGAACTCCCATTTATTCTGTGTACAGATGCCAGCAAAGAGGGATTGGGAGCCTTGCTGGCCCAGCTCCAAGAAGGGAAGGAGAGAGTTATAGCTTATGCCAGCCGCAGTCTCCAACCTATGGAGAAAAATGACTCCAATTTCATCTCCTTCAAACTAGAGTGGACATGGTGCAGGGAATATTACCGGCTGAAGACCTGGACCTTCCGACAGACTGGGTAAGACGACACCATTGGAAGCTTGTGTATGCTCACCAAAAAGTAATGGCAACGGATCCACGTTCACATTGTGCCACCTGTCAGTACCCAGCTGAGGCCTCGGCCGAAACTGGAGAAGCTAAGGATCCAACCCGCGGACCGAATTCAGCAGTGAATCCCGGTCACATGCCACCACCAACAGCAGACCCCAATGTGCCGGACTCTGACTTTCAAGCCATTGGACCGACTCTTCGAGTTCTTCAACTCAACGTTGAGGGTCTCTCAGCAGCCAAACGAGCTCTCATCAGCACCTTAGCCAATCGTCATGATGTTGACATAATTTGTCTCCAGGAGACATACATATCATTCCAGAAAGCGGGACACTACACGATCAGAGGCTTCGACCTCATCCTGTCAACTCCAGACCCAAAATATGGCTGTGCAATGTATGTGCGTTCTGACATCTCTGACGCCGTTCCAGTTTCTTCTTCAAGTTTCTGTGATGTGATCAGTGTCGGAGGATACAAGATCGCTAACGTCTACAAACCACCCAGTGCTAGCTGGGTCAACAGCATGCTTCCGTCACTCGACCTCCCCACTGTGTACGTCGGCAACTTCAATAGTCACCATCCTGACTGGGGCTACTTCCTCGACGATGATGGGGAATTACTGGTTGAATGGGCAACCAACAACGACCGGAGTTTAATCCATGACTCAAAGCAGCGCGGGACCTTTCACTCAGCTAGATGGCAGAAGGACTACTCACCAGACCTCTGCTGGGTCTCATCCACTGGTAAACACCCTTTGCCAGCATCTCAAACGGTGTTAGAAGATTTCCCTCATAGTCAGCATAGACCACTGCTCATCTACCTTGGACTCCAGCTTCCAACAATACGCAGCTCACCTCAAAGACGATGGAACCTCCACAAAGCAAACCTTGACAAGTACAGCGAGGTACTGGATCGGAGTATTGTGACCATTCCAGCGCGCTGCATCCCAGTCGAGGAAGCATACCACCGTTTTCCAAGGAGCCATCTTCAAGGCAACCAGTGTGTCTATCCCCCGTTGCCGCAGGCCAGTCTACACACCCTGCTTGGATGAAGAGTGCCAGGCCCTCCTTGAGGAGTATGAAGCATCTCAGGATCCAGACGTAGCCGATAGCTTGATTGAATCACTCAACTCTGCAAGACGCAGTCTCTGGGAAGAATCTGTAGGATCTATGAACTTTACCCATTCCAGCTGAAAAAGCTGGAGGCTTATCCGACGACTTGGAGCTGCCCAGCAGCCTCCAGTACAAGCTCGGCCTGTGGTTAAACCAAACACTGTTGCCTCTCACCTGCTCCAAGTGGCAAAGGCCCCAATAGAGAAATCACACCGACGTCATGTGCGTGACGAGTGGCGCCAGTATTGTAACCAGAAGCTACGTGAACCTGACCAGGAACCTCTAGAGGCATTTACAACGACGGAGTTCGAGGAGGTGGTATGCAACATCAAATCAGGAACAGCCGCAGGTTATGACAATATCCTGCCAGAATTCCTGAAGCACCTCGGACCAAAGGCAAAGGCATGGCTCATGGCATTTTACACCCGAATTGTTCAAGAGAAGAGTATGCCGCGCACTTGGCGACAGGCGAAGATCATTGCCATTCTAAAGCCTGGCAAGGATCCCCTCAGTGCTGAAAGCTATCGACCAATTTCCCTACTTTCGGTGTGTTTCGAACTACTGGACCGTTTGATCCTGCAAAGAATCAGTCCGGGACTGGAACAAACCTCGAGCAGGCAGGTTTCAGGCAAGGACGCAGCACCTGCAATCAAGTTCTCACTCTGACAACATATGTCGAAAATGGCTTCCAGAGAAACCTGAAAACAGGAACTGTTTTCCTTGATCTCACTGCTACATACGACACGGTCTGGCATGTGGGCCTCCTGTTAAAACTCTCCAGAGTGGCTCCAAGATGGGTAGTGGAGACTATTGAACTCTTCCTCCGTGACCGATGTTTCAGAGTTCACATGGGTGACAGATACAGCTCATGGAGACACCAGGTGAATGGACTTCCACAAGGCTCTGTGCTGTCACCAACTCTGTTTAATGTCTACATCAATGATATGCCTGTAACACAGTCACGCAAGTTCATTTACGCGGACGATATATGTCTCAGGTATCAAAGCGGTTCATTTACGGAGGTCGAGGTGGTTCTGAACAACGACCTGGAGGGCGTGGCGGTATACTTTAAACAATGGCGACTGCAGCCAAGCTCAAACAAGACAGTCTCCAGCGTCTTTCACCTCCACAATGTAAATGCCAAATGTGAGATCAACATCATCTTAAATGGGCAACGCATCCGACATGACCCGACACCGGTGTACCTCGGCGTGACTCTTGACAGATCATTAACCTATCATGATCACCTGAAAAAAAAATGGCAGCGAAGGTCAGTGTTGGAAAACATGGATTGAGAATTGATTAGCAGTTTGCTACGCATGTGGACTAGCAGAGCTATACTCGTGTTTTTTTCTGAAAAGAGACTAATATTGCAGATAGCAGACTGTTTGGTTCAAATTGCATGTACTGCTAACCATTGATAGAGACGATGCGTCTACAAACTCTTGCCCAACAATGACTGCAAGCTAACGAGATAACAATGCTGTGGACTAGAAGGGAACAGGCTCTAAAGACTTCAGAGAGATCAAAAGAGATAATCCCACTGGCATCAAAGGGGGTCGCAAGGAGATAACAAAAGGCAGATGTATGGACCTTTTGTCTCCAGGAGTGTGAAGAATGCACTGAGTTCAGAGGTTGTCACACTAGACTACACACAGAGACACACACACACATTAACACTCACACAATAAATTAAATTACCTTTGCAATTGGTTAAGTGTCAGAGAAAGGGGAGGTGGACCATCTATACAGAAGGGTATTTAATGTCATGCAAACATTGTAATGTTGAGTATTGTTTGTCCTGTACCTGGGACCAGACTCCCTGCATATTTCAATAAACCTGGCAATTGATTGAAGAAAAGGGCTCTGTGCATTTTCTTGAATCTACTTACTCACCATCTTTTTTTTGTAAGTTACTTCAGTCAGTACCAGAAACAATCTACACTGTAAATCGGCTGGTTCAAGCTGGGGTGCCAATGCCCAGACACGGAAAACATCAGCACCTGCTCTGTGTTATTCCTCAGCCGAGTATTGTGCTCCGGTCTGGGCGCGTTCATCCCACACAAAGCTAATTGACGTGCAGCTAAATACCACCATGCGCACAATTTCAGGAACCCTACGTCCTACTCCACTTCCATGGCTGCCGGTACTTAGCAACATTCCACCTCTGCATCTTCGGCATCAGGAAACGACAACAAACCTGCTGGTGAAAGTACAGACAAATGACATCCTGCCACTTAATGAGGACATCTCCTCTCACCCTGAAGTTCGTTTGTCATCCAGGTGACCCGTCTGGCTAGATTTACCGCCCCTGGAAACGACAGCTAATTCAGCATGGAGTGTCGAGTGGTCCACAACTGACATTGTTAACCATTCCCTCATAGCTGAGCCATTTGTCTGTCCCCCTCGCTTCAATCTGGCCCGACGTTTGTGGACTTTGCTGAACCGCTTCAGAACAGGGCAGGGTCAATGTGCTGCCAACCTAGTTCGCTGGGGTCAAGCCACCGACCCTTCCTGCAGCTGTGGAGCCCGACAAACCATGTCACACATTGTCGAAGACTGCCCACTGACCAAGTTCCCCGGTGAGCTGCTGGCTTTGCATCTTGCTGATGATGATGCCATTCAATGGCTTGCCACGACACACATACGATAGAAGAAGAACCAAAAAGTAGGTGAGCAAATACAGGAGGTGGCCATGCAACAGAAGAGAGGCTATGATTGAAGAGCCCACAGTGTGCTGCTTATGCCAGGAGAGCGGGTCCTGCTTCGGGCAAGCTTGGGGATTACTTTGGAAAATGCCCCCTATATGATTGTGTCACAGCCAAATTCTGATATACTGGTGTAAGTATTGAAACCTGAGAAGGGAGAGGGTAGAGAGAAAATATTACATCAGAATTTGTTATGACCCTGTACCCTTTGTATCTATTACTAGGCCAGAACCAGTACAATATTCTAATAACTCTTGTCAGACTGGGAGCGGGGGGATGCCATGCTTGGGGTTTTATTCTCCTGCAGGTGCTAGGATTGCTGTGGATCATGCACCAGGAGAAATGCCAGAAGTACTCAGAGTCAGACTAGAAGATCCACCTGTGGATGAGGTACCAGCTCAGGAGATGGCAGTTTTTTATATTATTATTTTTAATAAAGTATTGATTATTTATACAAATATGTGTTTTGTTGTACAGCACTTTATTATTATTTTTGTCATGAGTGTGGTTTGGTGTATTTGCTTTCACTGGACACACCCTAAACAACTTTCTCTCTTTCCTCTATGGAAATATATGAGCTAAACTACAACCGTGTCTCCCTTTCCATAGATCCGCTTGCCAGTGGCTTGCTGCTCGATCGCCCTGCCAATTATCTACGGCCTTTATAAATGCGGAAGAATATTGTGATTGGGGAGAGACCCTTACCTGTAAAGGAGATTCCTTGCTGCAGACCAGAGCTGGAACATGAAGAGACTTTATATCTTCTTGTAGCGCACCAGGGAAGGCTGTGTTTGACCGAGAGTATATTACCTCCAACACGAGTTATTGTGTGTTGGGGTTTCCTGGTCAGCGAGCCTGTTTGTTTACTATTAACATTGTGCGGTTTACTTGATAGCTCCCCTGCTCCTGCAGCAAATAATTCTCTGTGTTTACTTTGGTACATTTTATTTTATTCTTGCATGCATGCAGCTGTTTTATATATTTCTTTTAAATAGATTGGGGGGGGGGGGGTGGCGTAGTCAGATTATTAACATAAATTTAGCTCTTAACAAGACCTGTTACACCTACACAATTAGTAACTGTGAATCACAAACCACCTGCACATTAGGTATGTTTCCTATTCCTATACAGATGCTCAAATGAGCTGGAGGGGTTAGTGGCACATATGTGCAGTCGAAACCAGAAATGTCATAGAAATTTGTTTTTAAGGCTTGCAAGCACACCTTTATGTTGGGGGGGGGATAGGTATTTGGGTACATTGAGCACAACTGGCAACGCATGAGAAAAAGTGGACTGGGAAATGCCAGCAACAGCTGCCACTGTTCCCTGAAAGGACCCAGAGGCAAGATAATGCAGGGTGGACAATAGTTTGACCACTGCAGGGATAGCATGGAAGCTCCAGGCATTTTGTAGATCAGACAGCAGCTCAAGAATTATGTGGCTGCCAAGCTTGTATCTGTGCTTAATGTGGTCTTCATCTAAATTGATGCTACAGTACGAAATACCATTTCTCTTCTCATTCTACAAATCACTTGTTTGTGCTGAAAACAATCACAGTGGCCATGGTTAGGGGATAGTGTTTTTCATACTGCCTTTTAAAGGTTTGCTAATTGCGACTGTTTAAAATGTGCTCTCAAAAGTTCTTAACAATTTGATGCAATTTTAAGTGTCACAATTGCCGGCAGCTTCAGTATATCTCATTCTAATATTTGAGAACCCTCATCTGCACTACCTCCACCACATTTCTGTGAATTTATGCAGGAATGCCAATAATTACATATTCAAAGGCTGAAACGTGAAGAAAAATTGCTGCCGCAAAGCAAAATCGCTAACAGCATTGCGCTTGTTTAGTACATTTCACCCTAGACTTCCGACTCATTTGCAACTGGATTGCGACTATTGCAACAGTGACAACACTTTAGTACATCTACCGCTGAGAGGGTAAAGTCATAAATGTCGAATGGTGTCTTATCTATTGCAAAATACTGTTTAGTTAATGATCTGTGAGGGCGCTGTTTAACAAGAACAGACTGCTTTGTGCTGGTTGCGCTGGCAGTTCATTACAGGGTCAGTCAGAAGCCAGCCAGCCAAGAAGGGGGCGGAGTCACAACGCAGGAAGTAATCGTCCTAAAGCGGTACGCGATGTGTTTGTCATGGATTGGAGGAGACATGACTGGGCTAGCTATCGCAGGGGCTGTGTTTAAGGGTATAATTGGGTGACGATGTAATCTATTCCTTTTGATATGGTTACCATTAGGGTCGAGAAAGGAAACAACCTATTGATACTTGTGAGTGAAGTGTTTTGTTTGTTTTGTAACTGTCTGTATTTGTCTTTTGTCAGATAACTAATACGAACCCTGGAGCTGCCGCTTCAAGCCAGCGCTAAAACCTGGAGTGCACTGCACCTGTACTTAATAGCACTACTGTTAAATCACACACCTGCACCTAGAACATTCACTGACCAGGGAGAAATGTCTGAATCTGTGTTGTGTGTCTGTGTTTTGTATTATTATTTTGGGACTGAAACCCCTTGGTTTATACGCTGGCAATACCCATAGTTGGGTAGAGCCAGCATTATTATTTCAATGCTCAAGCTGACCAAAAATAAAATAATAACCTTTTTTTTTTTTTTTTTTTTAGATAATGCCTTTCATTGTGGATCACCATCACAAAGTGCTTTACAAGATATGAGACTATGCATCAGCTGCAGAGTCACTTACAACATTAACGTCTCACCTGAAAGGAGGTTAAGTTACTTGCTCTGGGTCACACAGTGAATCAGTGGCTGAGCTGGGATTTGAACCAGGGACCTGCTGATTACAAGCCTGTTTCTTTAACCACTGGACCACACAGCCTCCTATACCACTGGACCACTGTTGTTGTCTGGAGCACTTGCATCATCACTACATCTGCACTGCAAACCACTCGCACCATGACGAAAAGCTTGTAAGATTTTTTTTAATTATTTAGCTTATCAAGTAAAGTTTGTTTAATAAAACTAATTATTTATTTCAGTATTTGATTTAATTTAATCAAAGTGTATCTTAAAAAAAATAAAAAATTAAATGCATCAGAACATTCAAAATTGTTTTTATAAGACAGAATATAAACTGTATATACATCTGTGGTGGAGAGTCCTGCCCCTTTATGTTTATTAGTGTTTTGCATTAGTGTGTTAATGTTGGTGTTTATGTATAATATATAATATATATACACTGGATATAAAGATGGGTTATGAGCACAAGTGTTTAAAATGTATATTTGTATTTAGGCACGAGGATTGCACAGCACTTCATGTGCAGGTAAAATAATATGTGAGCACGGGGAATTGCACTTTTATTAATTCATATGCAGTTGTATCGAGACTCCAATTTAATGATTGACTAGCAATCGAGTCTCGGTACAGCTGCATAAAAGCTGCATGTTTTCACTCACTCGGGGTTGTGTGTTCGAGAGTGGAGAACAGGAGAGAGAAAGAGAGTAAAATAACAATTGCTACAGCGTGCTGAAAGTACCAGCACAGTACTTGTTTGTTGTTTGGTTTGTTTGTTGTTTGTGTGTTTTGTTTAACTCTTTTTATTTGTTATTATTATTTAATAAAACTCTGGATACTGTAGCGTCACAGGTTCACTGCCATTGCTCATTGTTTGGAGTCTGTATTTCTGGTCTGACGTCACCCCTGCAAGGCCACCCTGTTCACAGTTGGTGTCAGAATGGGATGACAGCGCCACCAAGCAACAGACCAGGAGTGATTTAAAAAAAATAAAAATAAAAAATTGTGTGGATTACAAAATAATAAAAAAAAGGGAAGCAGCAGCAGGAGAAAGCAGCAACAACAGCAGCAGGAGGTGCAGCAACAGTAGAGCGGGGCGGGTCGCAGGTCCCGTCGCATCTTGACCACGCCGGATGTTTGCCTCGCCTGTCTGGATGAGGTAGGGTGGTGCTTCCTGTGTGGTGAGGTCAGGTACTGCCCACTCAGCCAGAGCCACGCGTGGCAGGAGATGGAGGAGCCTGAGCATCTGGCGTCAGGGGGAGAGGTCCCACTGACTCAGAGGCTGACAAATTCCCTCTGTTCTGAGGGAATCTGGGGATAGCTGGTGGAGCCTCAGAGGAATGCTGAAGAGGCCCTCGCTGATGTGATCAACCCCCTGTGGGCCAGAGATAGAGAGCGATAGGAAGCCTAGGAAAAGCAACATCGCCAAGTGTCCCTCCCAGACATTGGCAGGGCTATCGCTATCTCCAGCTCCATCAGGAAAAGCCCAGCTGCTGCCATCTCCAGCGCCAGAGGGAGAGGAGCCATCGCTGCCATCTCCAGTGCAAGAGAGGGGTCCCGCTATCTCCAGTGCCAAAGGGACAGGAACCATTGCTGCCATCTCTAGAGCAAGAGGAGGAAACCCCACAATCTCCAGTGCGAAAGAGAGAGGAGCCATCACTGCCATCTCCAGTGCAAGAGGGAGAAGCCCCACTATCTCCAGTGCATGAAGGGGAAGCCCTGTTATCTCCAGCATCAGAGGGAGAGGAACCATCGCTGCCGTCTCCAGCATCAGAGGGAGAGGAGCCATCACTGCCGTCTCCAGCATCAGAGGGAGAGGAGCCATCGCTGCTGTCTCCACCAGCAGAGGGAGAATACCTGCTGGTTGCACCACCACCATAACAAGGAAAAGAGCAGCAGGAGCTGCCTCTGCTTCCACCACCACCATGGGAGGACTGCTTGCAGGTCCCACCTCCACCAGCAGAGGATGAATTCCTGCTGGTTCTGCCCAAGGATGCCTGCCTCGTTCCGCCCAAGGATATCTGCCTCACTCCGCCCAAGGATGCCTGCCTCACACTGCCCAGGATGCCACGTCTGCATCGCCTGGGGCTGCCTGCTGCTCTGCATCGCCTGGGGTTGCCTACTGCTCTGCATCACCTAGGGTCTGCTGCTGTTGCCGTCACCTCCCGAGGGTCCGTTTGTTTGGCCAACGCGCCCTTTGTTTTGTGTCTTTTGTTTAAATCTTTTTGTTTGTTATTATTGTTTAATAAAACTCTGGACGCCGTAGCGTCACAGGTTCACCGCCATTCCTCATTGTTTGGAGTCTGTATTTCTGGTCTGACGTCACCCCTGCAAAGCCATCCTGTTCACATCATTTATAAAAACGGCAACATTTTAATGCATTATTTAATTTAAGTTTTTTGTGATGGACTCCCCCAAAAATGTAATTTTCACTGTCCCTAATTATAACATAATAGCACACAATTGTCTAGTGTGTCATAGAGAGAACTTTTGGCATCCTGAAAAGTCGGTTTAGCTGCCTGGACCATGGTGGGGATGTCCTCATGTATACCCCTAAAAAGTCTGTAAAATCGCCCCTACTGCTCTCTGTACTCCTAACTTACCTCACATCTGGGCTGAAAGTGTGGCCGCTATTGCAACCCTCATTATCATGATTGCGGCTCATTATTTGTGAGTGTTGAGTAATTTGCATTGCTCTTAAGCTTACATAGGATGCAGTGCAAAGTAATTGCTTTATTGCTAGGCAATTTTGATTTTGCAGGCACAATTGTTTGCACTATGTCTATCCTTGCACCCCCCTTAGTGGTGTGTTTAGTGATCTCTGAAGCTTTTGATACCAGCGTTGTAAAGGGTTTAAGTTCGTGGATTTGAAAGCCTTGGTTTGCACTCGCTTTACAGAGAGACTGTGATAATGCAGTTTACAATCACAAATATCTCAGTGATACTCATCCCCTGCAAATGTATTTAAAAAAAAGCGTTGATTAACACTTCTTTCAAGATGTATCAGTGATTATGCTGCCAGTGCTAATAAAAGGTAAGGAAATTGACTATAATACCATGGTAAGTAGTATATATATATATATATATATATATATATATATATATATATATATATATATATATATATATATATATATGTGTACACACTGAGTGTACAAAACATTAGGCAAACATGCTCTTTCCATGAAATAGACTGACAAGGTGAATCCAGGTGAAAGCTATGATCCCTTATTGATGTAACCTGTTAAATCCACTTCAATCAGTGTAGATGAAAGGGAGACAGGTTAAAGAAGAATTTTTAAGCCTTGACACAATTGAGACATGGATTGTGTATGTGTGCCATTCAGAGAGTAAATAGGTAAGACAAAAGTTTTAAGTGCCTTTGAAATGTGTATGGTAGTAGGTGCCAGGTGGGCAGGTTTGATTGTGTCAAGAACTGCAAAGCTGCTGGGTTTTTCATGCTCAACAGTTTCCTGTGTGTATCAAGGATGGTAAACCACCCAAAGGACATCCAGCCAACAGCAGGCCAGTGGTCAAAAACTGCTCATTGCTCCATCCATTCTTCCTTCAATTGTAACAAGATGCCCAGTCCCTGCTGATGAGAAGCATCCCCACAGCATGATGCTGCCACCACCATACTTCACTGTAAGGATGGTGTGTCTTGAGGTATGGGCTGTGTTAGGTTTGCGCCACACATAGCGCTTTGAGTTTTGGCCAAAAAGCTCTATCTTGGTCTCATCTGACCACAAAACCTTTTCCCACATCGCAGCTGGGTCACTCTCATGCTTTCTGGCAAACTCCAGACGTGCTTTCAGATGGTACTTTCTGAGTAACGACTTCTTTCTTGCCACCCTCCCATACAGGCCAGTGTTATGCAGAGCTCTTGATATGGTTGACTGGTGCACCATTACTCCACTCCCAGCCACTGAACTCTGTAGCTCCTTCAAAGTGATTGATGGCCTCTCTGTGGCTTCTCTCACAAGTCTCCTTGTTTGAGCGTTGAGTCTTGAGGGTCGGCCTTTTCTTGGCAGTGCCTGGGTGGTGTGATGCAGCTTCCACTTCCTGATTATTGATCCAACTGTGCTCACTGGGATATCCAAACACTTGGATATTATTTTGTACCCTTTCCCTAATTTATGCATTTGTATTACTTTATCTCTAACTTCTGTAGAATGCTCTTTGGTCTTCATTTTTCTTCAGATTCATAGCCTTACCAATGATCCTTCAACAGTGGGGTTTTCATCTAGAAAATGTGACAGCAACTTTAATGGTTCACAGGTGGAGACCAATGGTAAGGTAATTGTGTCCTCGTTAGGGCAATTTCTTTCATCGGTATAAACTGGGAGCTTCCATAGCACAGGGGTTGAATACTTATGCAAGCAAGATATTTCAGTTTTTCATTTTTCTTAAAAATATTTCCCAACATAAAACCAATGTCACCTTACAATAACTGAGTCTGAGTTTTAGTGTTTAAAAATAAAATATCAAACAGAACGAAATTTCAATGTACCATTTATAATTCAGTAATATGAGAGAATTGGTCAGGGGTCTGAATACTTTTGCAAGCCACTGTATATATATATATATATATATATATATATATATATATATATATATATATATAAAATACACAACTAAGTTATAGTATTGTGTCTTACTCTGGCATTGATTGCTTTATCCTGGGCAATGCCTTGCTCTACTGTACACAGGGCAATGCTGGCGTGATCACACTATATAACACTATAAAACCCTGTGTAGAACTGCAACAGCTATCCAACATGATGTCTAAAGTTCTAATCTAGTGTGCTGGCATTGCTTGCTGTGTGCTGGGCAGACCCTCACTGTATTGTACTGTACACAGGGGAATGTTCGCGTGACAACAGTAGAAAACCCAATAGAACAACAGCCACCAAACAAATACACCCATGCAAGTTGTATTATTCCAGTCTTTCTCTCTCTCTCTCTCTCTCTCTCTCTCTCTCTCTCTCACACACTCCAGTTGTGAGACAGAAAGTTTATTCAGTAGCTCACCCTGTGGTTTTTGGTTACTGTTTTGTTTTTCGCTGATATGCTTTTGCAAGCACACCTGTTCTATATGGGTGCATGTGTGCTTGTAACACAGTGCATGTTAATGTACATCATCTTGAAACCGAAGATAACACCTGGCTGAGCTGAGTCATTTTGGTAAGCCATATCCCCTCACCTGAAAGGCAAGTGGTTACAGTGAATCTAATTTTTAGAACCCCCCCCCCCCCCAAAAAAAAAAAAAAAACAAAAAAAAACTATTTGGACATAGTTATCATAGTTCTAGTTTTTATTTATTTATTTTTTAAAATGTAATTTGGGTTATTCATTTTTTGGTGAACTGAAGACACCTTAGTCATGTAAGGTGTTCAGAAGAAAGTAGTTTGGATCTTGCAGTGTCATTTAGGTTCATCCCTAGCTTCAAACTCTCAATCTTGAACAAGTATACAAAACTGATGTTTGGGCAAACATTTCAGCCAATGTGTTTAACAGTAAGCACCTGTTCAAATACTCAATCCTAAACTCCTCACAAGTAATTAACAAGGGAAAACAGAGACACTTTTCTGCCTCTGTCAAGAGTTCAACAGCAACTAACTGTTTGTTCTTGTGTTGGTCCACAACAATGCATTGCAATTTTAGTGCCACTGTTGGTCTATGTGTTTCTACATTGCCAAAGGCCATGGGAAGCATTTTGCCCTACTGATCTACCAATGGCAGCCTCCTCCCGTTGTAACTCCAAATTGTGGTACAATAGCCCCTTAATTATTACAGTATGGTACAGGACCAATGCAATGCCATTTTAGTGCAAAGCTACAGTTGTAGTACTGTGCTGTCAGTTTTCCTGTTTATGTGCATTGCCATTGAAGGTGTATGAAACTAGTGTGGGTGGCAAAATAAGTTCAAGTTTGACTTCAACGTTACAGTAACTTTGCTGACAGGCCTCCTAAAAACCAGAGGAAACAGGTATCTGTTGGGGGGTTTGAATTTAGTGGAGTCGGTGTCTGTTGAGGGACAAGGGGGTGAGGTGGAAAATGTGACACAGCAGTCCACATTTACAGGAAACAACGCTTGATGTGTCGGCGCGTCCACAGCCCAAGAGGGGGGAGGCGGTGCGTCCACAGCCCAGGTACCCACCAGCAGAGGAAGAATACCTGCTGGTTCCACCTCCACCTCTGTGGGAGGACTGCTTGTCACTCCCATCTCCACCAGCAAAAGGAGAATACCTGCTGGTTCCACCTCCACTGCAATGGGAGGACTGCTTGTCACTCCCACCTCCACCAGTAGAGGGAGAATACCTGCTGGTTCCACCTCCACTGCAATGGGAGGACTGCTTGTCACTCCCACCTCCACCAGTAGAGGGAGAATACCTGCTGGTTCCACCTCCACCTCAGTGGGAGGACTGCTTCCCACTCCACCTCTACCAGCAGAGGGAGAATACCTGCTGGTTCCACCTCCACCTCTGTGGGAGGACTACATGCCCGCTCCCACCTCCAGAAGAGCTGGCATGCCTGCTCATTTCCTCACTGCCGTGAGAAGGGAAGGAGCCCCTGCTGCCTTCGCCAGGAGCAGAGCAGCAGGAGCTGCCTCTGTCTCCACCCCCGCTAGAGGGAGAGAAGCAGGAGCTGCCTCTCCCTTCAGCATTGGAGGGACCAGAGCAGGATTCTGCCAGACCTCAGCAGCCCCTGCATAGGTTGCTGAGGGGAGCACGGGGGAAAAACGCCCGGCCGCAGTGGCTGCGAAGAGGGCCAACACCTGCACCACAGCTAGGCCTGGCTCTCCTCCTAAAAACCTGTGCATAAGGTGGCCATCTCCAGAATTAAGTGATCAATTTGTTGCTAATCGGGAGATGGTTACCTGAATAAAAACCCTGCAGTTTTCCCTGCTCGGTGTGTGTTTATGGAGAAGAGTACGAGAGTGAGTGAGGCGCGAGAAGAGAAAATCAATTTAAAAGTAAAGATCAGTGAAGGCTATTGCCCAGCCTGATCATATTTTATGTTTGTGACTTGTTTTGTTTATTATTTTATTTTTGTGCTCTGTGAGCAAGTGTTTTGTTTAAATAGTTTATTTATTTTTGTATTAAATAAATGGCACGCCGTTTACAGTGAGACAGTGAGTGCAAATAATACAACTAAAGTACAATATGAACTAAGATGCAACAAGTAAGGATTACAGCAAATTGCAACTACAAAGACATTAGTAGTGCAATAGTGCAAGGATGGTGCATTAGCTGAGGATCCAGTAACATGGTGCTTAGGTCAGGCAAGTCTAGTGCATAGTAGCATTGTACTTACAATGTTGTTACATTGTTTAATATGTGCACTTACAGCTAAATTACATGATGGTAAAAATAACTGTGCATGTTGTTAATAAACCCTCCTCTCAATCACAGAATTGCATACCAAGTTCATATAGTAAATTGGTATTTGGAGTGTAACTAAATACCTGTATTTGGAAGCTTTATTACACCTTGTGCTGTAGCATACTGTATTGCAACGGCCATTACTAATGAAAGCTACAGAACGACAGATTGTTCAATTGACATAATTTAAGTTAATTAGTTCAATGAAAATGTCCTTTACCACTGCTTCAGCTCTGACTCATTTTAGTTCAAGTCTAATTTTCCTACGCCATGTGAAAATGATTTAGCGTAATTTTCTTAATATGACATATTCCATGTTTTGCGTGCCCTCTGTGCCTTGTCTGCACACAGTGGCTCTCAAAAGTAAACACCCCCCTTGGACTTTTCCACATTTTATTGTGTTACAACATGGAATCAAAATGGATTTAATTAGGCCACTGATCAACACAAAAAAGTCCATAATGTCAAAGTGAAAAATAAAATCTACAAATTGTTCTAAATTAATTACAAATACAAAACAGAAAATAATTGATTGCATAAGTATTCACCCCTTTTAGTCAATGTTTGGTAGAGGCACCTTTGGCAGCAATTACAGCCATGGTCTTATTGGATAAGTCTCTATCGGCTTGGTATATGTGGACACTAAAACGTTTGCCCATTCTTTGCAAAATTGCTCAAGCTCCGTCAAGTTGGATGGGGACCTTTGGTGAACAGCAATTTTCAACTATTTCCACATATTCTCAATTGGATTGAGGTCCAAGCTTTGACTGGGCCACTCCAGAACATTGTCCCAGGTCTCTTTCAGACATCAACAGGTTTTCCTCCAGGATTTCTTCGTAGTTTGCTGCATCCATTTTGCCCTCTATCTTCACAAGCTTTCCAGGCCCTGACGCAGAGAAGCATCCCCACAGCATGCTGCTGCCACCACCATGCTTCACTGTAGGGATGGTGTTCCTAGGATGATGTGCGGTGTTAGGCTTGCGCCAAACATAGCGCTTAGCGTTGAGACCAAAAAGCTCTATTTAGGTCTCATCAGACCATAGAATCTTCTTCCACTTGGTCTCAGAGTCTCCCACATGCCTTCTGGCAAACTCTAGCTGAGATTTGATGCAAGTTTTTTTCAACAATGGCTTTCTTTTTGCCACTCTCCGATAAAGGACAGTTTTGTGAAGCACCTGGGCTATTGTTAACATATGCACAGTGTCTCCCAGCTCAGCCGTGGAAGACTATAACTCCTTTGGAGTTGTCATAGGCCTCTTGTTGGCCTCCCTGACTAGTGCCGTTCTTGTCTGGATACTCAGTTTTTGAGGACGGCCTATTCTAGACAGATTCACAGTTGTGCCATATTCTCTCCATTAATAATGGATTTTACTGTGCTCCAGGGGATATTCAATGCCTTGGAAATGTTCTTATATCCTACCCCTGATTGGTGCTTTTGAAGAACCTTATTCCAGATTTGCTTTAAATGTTCCTAGTAGTTTTTGTTAGGAAATGTACTAACCAACTGTGGAACCTCCCAGAGACAGACGCTCCTCTAGTATGCTAAAAATCAGAAGGGTAAAGCAAAGAATAGTGCTTAGTAGGATCAGAATCATGAACAGCTCTGGCCAAAAGCTTTGTTTCACCTAGAATTTTAGGATTGAGACATACTAAATTTATATCAACCTAATTTAAGATATTTTATTTAACATCATGCAATCAAAGAAACTACAAGATGATATCGCAAGTCTAACGGAAGTCATAATAGTAGTACAGTGTTTTATGTTAGATATCGAAATGTCACATTTTTCAATTTGTCAGTTTTCCGTTAAGTATATGGAAAACTTCAAACTGGTATGTAATTCAGTGTGTTAATGTAACATTATTCAGCAGGTTAATGAAGTAAAATATGTTAATTCTACAGGGGGATGCAAAACTTTTAGCAATAGCTGTAGACTGCACCCAAGTATACCAGTGCCTCGTATATAATGTGCATTCTTTGTATAGTTCAATGAGTTGAGTAATATTCCAAAAGCCGATTTATTTTCCACACTATGGGATTATTAATGCTGTATGTTTGGTGTGCACCTTTGAAAAATATCCTCTTTACAAAAGATTTTTTCAGAGTGTCATTCTTTCACTTTTACGACCATGTGTAGAACAGATTTGCCAGTGGTATAAAACTTGATAAGGACACTCCTTAGCAAATAATGAGTAGGAGTTTGTCTCACTCTCTGAACACACATACACACTGTATGTACAATTACATGTTTGCAGTACAGTACCATTGCATCTTAGTAAACAACTATTGCATTGTCATTGTAGAGCCACTGACTATCAGCCATTCAAGACCATTTGAGAAGGGTATAGCTGGCATACTGAAGTACATTTTATCAGCCTCTTCCTAGTGTAGCTGTCCTTGCACTTTATTATATTGCAAATCCATTGCATTGCCATTGTAGTGACATTTTCTGTCTGCATTGCCACTGTAGACCATTTGATAATGCTAACCCCCCCCCCCCCAGGTAAGTGAAAAATACAATTTGAATCTGATCTCTCTTTCGACCTCTTTTTATCAATCGATGGTTACTACTCATCTCGTGAAAACTTTCTCTAGTTGTCTTGGGTGGCTCAGTCCAAGACTGGCAGCTAAAATTATCTAGCCAGAAAGAGTCTCGGTTTGATTAGCCATGCTGCTAGTGACGAGTTAGCCCAACTCTCTGTTCTCAGTTATGACTTAGGAGTTAAAGACTAGAGTAAACGTTTTCTAAAATATGACCCAATAGGTTCTAAGTAGACTAGACTAAATTTGCTATACCTAAGATTAGTACATTGATTAGTTTAAAAAAAAATAAAAAAAATAAAATTGAAATAAATACGTGGATAACTTCTAAGTACTTTTTATGAAAAGATATACTCTATTATATTAATTGATATATATAAATATATTACTATTCCCTATATATATATATATATATATATATATATAACAAATGAACAAACTGTAAGATAAAATTTCCCAAACTGTTTTCAATTATCTTTTACAGTTTTTTTCTTATTTATTCTTTGATACTTTGCTTGTCTTTTCCAATCAAATTTTAAAGGCATGCTAACTACATTGTAAAAGCAATAGTCCCTTATAAAAGTTTACCACTGTATTTTTGCACGATATTTTAGCAGTTTTACTATGGTTTTCCCATGGTTATACTTTGCATTTACCAGTTTACCCTGGTTTGCCATGTTTTTAATATTCTTTACCATACCTTGTTATTATTTACATTGCCTATATATGCTTTCACTATGCTTTATTATGCTTTTACTATTGTCAACTTTCTTATTTTTTATTAGCACAAGCAACAACACCACCGATCCCTTTTAAAGGTGTTAACCAATGTTACTGTTGTGACTCTTATTTGCATTACCGGTATTATCACTGTTAACTTCAGAGGAGAGCTTACCAAAGTTTTCAAACACCTTTTTTTTATTGCAACTAGTGGCGTTATTAGTTATACCTTTCAAAAGCAGTGTTAGCCAAAGTTTTTCAATCCATTTTCTTTCCTCTTATTAACATTTTAGTATATTACCTCCCTGTGACAGAAATATAATGAGTTCTGGTGATAAATCTTCCTCCCGACCTGTGAGGGCACTAAAGAACGAGAGAAGTATCTGGAAGGGCTGGCCTGACGGTTCGTTTCCGGGTCAGGGAAGTGGGTCAGCCTGGAAAGAAGCGAGACTCTGTTGTAAGACCGTATTGATTTAAAAGGTAAATGAGAGGCAGCTGCAACCGTTTACCTAGATATCATGCAGGATTACATATAGGGGCCTGGGTAACGCTGATCTTTTCCTTCGTTTGAGTAAAAACGATCAGAGAAAAAGAGAGAGAAGGATTGAGAGAGGAGCTCTCAGTGTGTGGAAACTAATTAGTGTTGTGTGTTATTGTGTTTGTCCTGTTAATTGTCTGTTCTTCACTTGTAGACAGTTAAAGCACACCTCCGGAGCTGTCGACTAGGGTCAGCACTGTCCGGAGCACCACTGCACTATCGTCATGAAGTACCGTTGTTTTCACCCACCACAAGCACGTTTGCACTCACCCAGGACTGGTGACCGTGTGTTTGTTTTTGTTCGGGACTGTGCCCAGTTTTTGTTATCCCTGCGCTTTACACATTGTTGCGTATAGCCGAGGATTTATTATTTGATGGTCACCAGACCTGGATTACAAATAAAAGCACTTTTCCACTGGATATCGTTGTCTGCCTGTCACTCCTGCATTGCATCACCACTACACCTATTCCCCTCCACCAGCCACTTTGCCACAGGCCGCTAAAGAACGAGAGATGAAGTACCTGGAAGGGCTGGCCTGACAGTTCATTTCCGGGACCGGGAAGTGGGTCAGCCTGGAAAGAAGCGAGACTCTGTTGTAAGACCATATTGACTTGAAAGGTAAACGAGGGGCAGCTGCAAGTAATAAGGCAGCTGCAACCGTTTACCTAGATATCATGCGGGATTACATATAGGGGCCAGGATAACACTGATCTTTTCCTTCGTTTGGGTTAATGTTTGGAGAGAGAAGGATCGAGAGCTCTCATGTAAAGAGAAATTATGTGTTGTGTTTTGTTGTGTTTGTCTGTGTAATTGTTTGTGTTTTTTCACCACCAGACAGTTAAAGCACTACTCCGGAGCTGTCGCCAAGGGTCAATACTGTCCGGAGCACCACTGCACACCACACCATCTGTGTTTGCACTAACCACCATCACGACTGCACTCACCCAGGACTGGTGACCTTTTGTTCGGGACTGTGCCCTGTTTTTGCTATCTCCGTGCATTACACATTGTTGTGTATCGCCGGGAATTTGTTTATTTTTCGGGCACCATACCTGGAAAAGAAATAAAGCCCCTTTTTCACTGGATTAACGTTGTCTGCCTGTCACTCCTGCACCACATCACCTGTTCCCCCTTACCAGCCACTTTGCCACCCCCCCCCCTTTTTTACTTGTCTTGCTTGTTTTTATACTTTGATTCAGGCGACGTAGATTTTTCAAGTAGATAACCAAAAAAAAAAAAAACTAGTTGTATTTTAATCACTTCCTGTGGGGTAGGTCAAGTGACTTGATTGCTGCTAGACCAATAGAGTAAAATTCAGCTACAGCACAGGAAGTGATTAGGTACCAGGAAACAGCAACTTTAGCAATGTCTTTAAAATATCTGCATATGCAGTATAAAATACAAGCAAAGAAACAAAAAAAAAAAAAAATGGAAGGGGGACAGAAAACATGATTGAATCCTTAAAAACATACCTTGCACAGACAATGTACTAAGTGAGAAGTCATTTGATCTCCAAACCTTGTCAAGCTGAGTCTTAAAGAATCTAAGTAATTCAGCCTCAACAACATGACCAGGCAGCCTATCCAATACGCTCACCACTCTCTGTATGAAGTGTCTCCTTCCCTCTGTCCTAAACCTACACCCTGATTTGTATACTGTCTGATGTCCCTCCATGTTGTACACAGTGTGTTTATGAAACAGAAGAAGTTCATCTACCACTATAGGAACCTGCCTGGGCTTTCGGACAACACGAGACCTATCTGTGCTACACTGTGAAGAGGAGAGACAGCCCCACTTCCGACTCCATAGACTTTGGATTCCTTCGCAATCGTTCCGGCTGCCACGTCGAGGTGTAGAATGTCTGTCTGTCTGTCTGTCTGTCTGTCTGTCTCTCTCTCTCTCTCTCTCTCTCTCCTTTGCATCACTGCGGGGTTAGGGATTTAATCCTCGGGGGATAGTTCACTGCATCATTGCTCTTTAGTAACCCCTACTGGTCAGGCGCCCTATGAATCTGGGCAAAGACTTCCCAGGCTGGGCCTCGTCTACTGGAAGCCATAATAGTAGTACAGTATTTCATGTTAGATTTCGAAATGTCAAATTTTTAAATTTGTCAGTATTTTTAAGTATGTGGAAAACTACAAAATGGTATGTCATTCAATATGTCAAAGTAACATTATTCAGCAGTTTTCATTTCACTTGATGAAGGAGAATTTGTTAATTCTACAGAGTGAGGCAACAATTTTAGCTGTATATTGACTATATGTCTATTTTGTTTTGGGTGTGATTCCAGGTGTTGTTTCTGCGCTATACGAGTGCTTGGCAGATCGACCACCGTCTCAGTTACTCTGTCACCTGGTTCTGCTCCTGGTCTCCCTGTTTTAATTGTGCACTTCATGTGGCTCAGTTCCTGTCCGAGCACCCCAACTTATGCCTGCGCATCTTCGTGGCCCGTCTGTATTTCTGCGAGGAGAACAATTTGGAGCCTGAAGGACTGAGGAGACTCAAAGCTGCTGGGGTGCATATCGCAGTCATGACTTTCAAAGGCAAGTGCAGCGCTAAACAAGGGAAACAAGTAAAAATAATAATAACAATAAAATAAATAGTCACATTTAACTACACCCCCTTTCAAAATGTTCATCTTTTGTTGCGTTATAGCCCGGAATTAAAATAGTTTTTTTTTTCATTTATCTACACATCCTAGCCCACAACTTCTAAGTGAAAAAAATATTCTAGAAATTTGTAGAACATTTATTAAAAATAAAAACTGAAATATCGTGGTTGGATAAGTGTCCACCCCCCTTAGCAATCCTAAATTAGCTCAGGTGTAACCAATCGCCTTCAAAATCACACACCAAGTTAAGTGGCCTCCACCTGTGTTAAATTGTAGTGATTCACATAAATTTAGGATAAATTCAGCAGTTCCTGTAGGTTCCCTCTGCTTGGTAATGCATTTCAAAGCAAAGACTCAACCATGAGCACCAAGGAGCTTTGAAAAGAACTTCGGGAGAAAGTTGTTGAAAGACACAGATCAGGGGATGGGTATAAAAAAATATCAAAGTCCTTGAATATCCCTTGGAGCACGGTCAAGGCGATTATTAACAAGTGAAAGGTGTATGGCACCACCAAGACCCGGCCTAGATCAGGCCGCCCCTCCAAACTGGATGACCTAGCAAGGAGGAGATTGATCAGAGAGGCTACCAAGAGGCCAATGACAACTTTGCAAGAGCTCCTTGGTGCTCATGGTTGAGTCTTTGCTTTGAAATGCACTACCCAGAACCTACAGGAACTGCTGAATTTATCCTCAAATCATGTGAATCACTACAATTTAACACAGGTGAAGGCCACTTAACTTGATTTTGAAGGCGACTGGTTACACCTGAGCTAATTTAGTACTGCTATTACAAGACACGTGGACACTTATCCAGCCAAGCTATTTCAGTTATTTAATTTTCTACAAATTTCTAGAATATTTTTTTCACTTGGAAGTTGTGGGATAGGATGTGTAGATAAATGAAAAAAAAAAAAAAAAAAAAAAAAAAAAAAAAAAACACTTAATGCATTTTAATTCCAGGCTATAAGGCAACAAAAGGTGAAAATGGCACTGTGTGTGTGTGTGTGTGTGTGTGTATATATATATATTGCCTGTAATAGATATATGTAACCTGGGCTAGATCAGCCAAAGTATCTTTACAGTAGTTTCCTTTAGTTTTGTGCTGACGCTTAATAACATAAAAACACTTTAGCCCAAATTACATACATAATACTAAAACACAGGTTGAAATTAAAGAAACACAGTATTTTAGTAATTGTTGTAATATCCAGAATGATAGACAACATTATGAAAAGACAACTGAACAGTAAAAAAAAAAAAAAGCAAATGTTCTTCTTTTGTATCTTCTTAAAAGCAGCAGCTCTTAAAGACATGAGGTGTATCCTCTGAGTTTCCTAATATTTTATTTTGTAGCTGTTCTATATTCTTGTGTGTTCAGCAAGATTCTCTTTTGTGGTTTCTGTTTAGATCAGCAAAAACTAAAAAGAAAAAAATTACTTTATTTTCCGAGGCAGGGAAGCATATTAGTGTTATGCTGTGCACTGAAACCTATAGGTGCATTGAAGCTGTGTAATATTGATAGGCTTCCCTACCTTGCTCACACATCTCTTTTTCAGACTATTTCTACTGCTGGCACACGTTTGTTGCCAGTCGAGACCGCGAGTTCAAAGCCTGGAAGGGGCTCAATGCAAACTCCATCCAACTAGCTCGAAAACTAAGACGCATCCTCCAGATACCCTCTTCACAAAAACATCGAGCTCTTTACAGTGCCTGTCTCCACGGTGCTTAAATGGTAATGACACTGTAAATTCACAATCACAAGTGTAGATACAATGTAACTGTAAAGAACTCCAGCGACTGGTAACATTTTTTCCTATTGTAATCAAGCATGTGGTTGGATTTTAATACAACCATATATGCAACTATTGTGTTAGTAGTGAAATTGCTATCCAGTTCGAGACACTTACAGTAAAGTGTGTTACCCAGTGGGGGAAGCTGTTTTATAGGGGCGACGCGAGAAAACCAAATGAAACCCCTGATTTTCAATACCGCCCTTTACACCAATGGTGACACAAGCGCCGTCGTCGCGACACAAATTCCAACGCGAGCGATGAAAAAAAAAAAAAAAAATTGAAAACGATTCTATTTTTGCGAATTTGTCGAACGACAAATACACAACTGACCAATCTGAGAACAGCTTCATTGTCATGTGGTTTGAAATCAAGCACCTTTTCACTTTGTGACGGCGTGCCCACCCCATGTGAGCATTTTATTTTTTATGTAGTTATTATTATTATTATTATATACATACTGTGTTTATGTGCAGATGGACGAAGGTCGTCCAACGACGGTGAAAAGCGTACGTTTGTGTTTTGTGCGCAGTGACCAGAGATGGTCATCTGTATAAAAACCTACATCTTTCTGCGCTCCAGAAGTGTCAGAGGCGAGACGCGAGTCTAAATTAATAGAGAAACAATTGCTATCTAAAGTGTAACGGTCACCCTACACAGTTGAGAGGCAACTGTAGTGTCCTCCCCTAGGAGATACTACTGGCCCAAATAATTAACTAAATAAGTCAACAAGGGTGACCGACAATAAAACAGGGTTGCCACAATGCATCAATTTCACTACACAAAAACTGGTTTATTCCAAGGAACACAAAACTTAACCAAAAGAATAAGACTAACAATTAAAGTAGCAGATTAATTAGGGACAGAGTGACAAAGAAAATAATAGAGTAAACAAACCCAGGAAAACAGATTATAAATGAAGTTACACAGCAGAGCTTGAGAAGATAACCACAACCATTTAACAATTACTGACACAGAGGATGATTAATATGCAGAATGAATAAACAATGCAACACAAAATATAAATCAACAAAATAGTAATGAAGTCCCAAAAAGTAACAAAAGAACAAAAACAACGACGATGACAAAGTCCATTGAAAAAGCTCACCAAACCGGTATGGAAGTTCAGATAATCACTTGGGAAACTGTGCATGATGATGTAGAGGTCTTCAAGAGATGAAAAACATTGAGAGCGATGAAATGGATGTTTGATGAATACTGAGATTGCAAACAGTCCAGAACAGATGCACAAAAACAAACAACCACACACTCCAGCAGAAAACACAAAAGTAACTACCCACCTAATTAAGCAAAAAAAACGTTAACTAGACAATACACTAAAGCAGCAGACAAAAAGAAAACAAAGGCTAAAGAATAATATCTCGCTAACAGTATAAAGATTAGGTTTTTAAAGAGACAGACTCTCTCACAAAGATGCTAGCTACAGGACAAACAAAACCAACCCCTCACCCCCCCCACAAGAGACAGGTGAAGATTGACTGTGTGAGAGGATTGGTAGATGAAATTTTGAATGGACCAATGGGGAGTAAGAAAGAAAGAAATGGATACTGGGAAATGTAGTTTTTATAGGTTGGCCTGGCCAGGCTACTGCCTTTAATTACAGAGACAGGCGAGTGAAAATTACACCCGAATATGTAGCAACAGTGTTACAAAAGTATACTTGTTTAGAATTGTTAATGTTTGTTTCACTTTGGACAGAGTGCCATTTTATACAGGTGACCATCTTCCAATTAGCAACAATTAATCAATGAATTAACTCAGGAGATGGTCACCTTCTGCACAAGGTTTTTAAATAAATAAACAAAACACAAACACACTGCTTTTCGCCGCGATCTTAAATAATAAATAACCATGTCAGACGGCTTTCATCCGTCCGCACATAAACACAATATATTTAAATACTACGACTATTATTATTATTATTATTATTATTATTATTATTATTATTATTATTATTATTATTATTATTAACAATTAAATGCATACCTACATAAATAATAAAACACACACATGGGGTGGGCATCCCGTCACACACTTTCACTAAAAATGCAGGAAAAGTTCATACTTGCAGTACCTAATTTCTAAGACCTATAATAATAAGCCATTTTCTATTGCGTTTGTTAGTAGTCATTCTTTCTGAAAGATCTGGCAAAGTTCCAGCTGTTGCGTCGTTTCTGTGATCGCGTCTGGTGTGCACTGTGTTTCGCAAGCGAATTTGTCTTGTCCCCCAGTTAAAATCGCGTCGCGTCTGGTGTGTGCGGGCCTTAAAACATACGAGGTAAGACAATGTTAAAATATTGGTTAACACACAACTACCTAATCTTTAACAAATAATTAAACATATTAGTTGACATGTAAGCAAAAAAGTTATTAACATTTAATAATACATAATAATACAAAAGAAAAACGTGTTAGCTATGGCTTCAGGACAACACAATATTGTCACACAAAAAGAGTTATAACGTCAATTACATAATCTTTGTAAAAGTAATTAAAAGATATGAAAGCTAACAGAAAGGCTTTAAATTATTGTTTGTGTTTTTTTTTTTAAATTTTTTAACATCTTTTTTCAGCCTGTGGATGAAATTGATGATCTGAGAGATGCCTTCAAGCTACTTGGATTTTGAAAAGAGCCAATCTATCTACAGTATACAACAACTGTGACTGAAATGGGGAACTTCAAGTCAATTTAAAAAATAAAAAGCCATTTTAATATGTGCAACATTGCCACTATAACTTCATGGTGTTTGCAATGATTCCAAGTCGCTCTGGGTTATTATAATCCTTCTCTAAAATCTACCAGGCTTTGAGCTTGCCTGAAGAGTCTTAATTGCTGTGCATTGACCATGCTTTATCATTCAATTCAAATAATGTGAAACAGTTTGACCTTGCAACTCTGACTACCTGCTCTCTCTCTCTCTCTCTCTCTCTCTCTCTCTCTCTCTCTCTCTCTCTCTCATCCGATTTACTCTAGCAACATCACAGTTTAATATTTAAAAAACAACATATCATTTAATATTTAAAAAACAACTATAATCTTAATCAATTACGAAGCATTACGTTGTTGTACTCACAGCAATAACTCAATTTTTTTAGGGCAAGCATTACATTTTGCATATTTTTTTAAGTTTTTTTTAACATCCTAAGATGATGGTGCTCATTGTACTAAAACAAAACCATTTTCAAATAAAAAAAAAGCATTTCTTACCCTTTGTTAGTTTGTGTACCTGTCTGTCTGTCTGTAATGCTGGGGTTGGAAAAAAAATAAAAACATTTCAGGGGTAGCACACACTTGTGAAACTAGGTCGGTCCATGTGTGACTGGCTAATCTGGTGTTTACATAATTATTTCAGACATGTATATTATTTGTCTGAGGTAACCTTGTCGCTTTGTCGTTTATGTTTTTGCACGTCTATGGGTAACGTTTTGAATTAAATAAAGATCATTATTTATATGTGGATCATTTCTATAGAATTGACGTTAACAGAATCTGTCCAAAAACGTCTTGTGTTGTAGTAGATATTTTTAAAGCCTGTTCTATATTGTCAGTTGCTGGCATCATCTTTAGTCAATTGGTCGGACAGACCAAACCAATGGCAAACCGGGAGATTTAGGAGGAAAGGAAGGTGCAACGCCAACTGCAGGATTCTGTCAGAAACCGCTTCGATCCGGTTTCTTGTGTTGGGTTGGATCCTATAAAACGCGCCACGCTTGCAGCAGCCTTTGAGTAACAGCAGGAGCGCGTGTTGAGAGAGGCATTGTTGACTGGGCGCGCGATTTTCTTGCTATAGGGGGTGTAGAGATTTAAGTAACAAAGGCAAATACCATAGCGTCATCGTGCAGTGTAAGCGACAGCCATTTATTCTAAAAGAAGCAGGGTATTTGTTGAAGGGAAGCTCGTTTGCTTGAACAGTTAGTTCTATAGAGTGGCTCTAGAGTAAACAAAGCAGGTGAGCCAGTGAGTATAGGGTACGGGTACTAGTGCCACTAAAGAACAAGGATTCTCCGCGGCTACCCCCGGCTTCTGACATAATGTGCAACCGACTTTGGTTCATCACCGACCGCAGGATTGTGGAGGAGTACCCGCAGCAAGAAATCCACAGGGCTCTGCAAACTCGCTGCAGCGATGAAGATATCGAATTCAGACGGGTTTTAATGGACGAGATCGTGATTACTATCGAACAGGGGCTTTTGGGTGAGTAAGAAACAATCGGTGCATTATTCTGGTTTTCGGAAGTTGCTTTCTCAGTCACGTGCCCAGTATTTAAGTATACCATGAATTAAAAAGTTAACAAAATACTCACAGATGTTCCATTACGCCTTCAAAGTGTGATTTTACGTAGATCTCAATTTACTGTATATCATATGGTAGACGTGCATGCTTTGAATACTGCAGAATTGGCCGTTTACTATGAATGGATGTTCAGAATTTCATATCCTCGATTTAATTAAGCTCTATTAACATGAAACTGATGGATTTTAATATACAAGTATTGCAAATGCAAAAACGGCACTGGAATACATAGTTCCATATTATATAGCGTGGCGTTTAAACGTCAGAGGGTTGTCTTAGAAAGATACGGTAGTTTGCATCAGATACGTACATCGCTATTGTCCTTAATTTTATTTGGTTTGGTTTCAAAAAAATTGCACACACCATAATGGCCAACAATTGCCTAAAATAAATACAAAAAATGCTACCTGTTTTTTGGTGTTGGGGACATTTTATTGACCAACTCGCCTCTCAACAAGAAATTGTTTTATTTCAAAGTAAGAAACTGGTTAACCAAAACATCGCGAGGGAAATGCCTGCCTGTCTCCATTCTGAAACCAGATTAAATTGAATAGCACAATGACTGCCCACTCAATCATTATTCATGCTTTAAAACGGGGGGGGGGGGGGGGGGGGGATCACTGCACTGCACTGCACTGCACTGCAAATGCATATATTTATCCAATAAAATCAGTGATGTCATTGAGAAAATGTCTTCATGGATACCAGTTTAGGCAAGGTAGCAGTTAAAGACCATATATTAATACCCCACCCCCAAGCACTGCATACCAACAAATGTGGTCCCATTCTCTCAACATTACCTGTGTGGATCAACTCCAAGCCATGGGGGTGCAGTATTCCCCTGCATTCTTCCAGTTGCTTTACAATTTGCTTGAACCAAGTGTTAAGGAATGTGTTAATTTGTGTATTCTACTGTAACCCCTTTTGCACATGGTATATGGACGCTGTCTCTGGTGAAACTTAAAACCTCAGAAAAAGACTAAAAGGCCCCCCCCCCCAAAGTTTGCTCCTGTTCATATGAATCCAAACTGTTTGCTTTGAAGAAAATAGGAACATTTAGAAAATATTCAAGTGTTTACAGCATTTTTACGTTCTTAAACACATGGCATATTTGCTACAAAAAATCAATGCACCTTTTGTTCCCTTGACTGGCCTTGCGTATAATACTTTCCCCACTGATCTGATATTTCATACTGTGTGTATTGGAGGCCTGCCTCTGAACTATTTTAAAATCTTGTATTAATGAGGTCACAATTACAGATGCAACATGCATCCACCCTACATTTAGCCACTTTCCTGGATTTGATCTTTGTTGTTGACCATCTTGACTTGTGGGAACCCCTACTGCTTTGCATTCTATAAACCCTAGGGATCTCTTTGGGCTCCAACACATCCGGCGTTCCTGTACCCTGGAAAAGCTGGCAAGGTTAACATTGCAGTGAGCGTCCGGCTGACACAGTTCTTGCTGCATGCCTGGCTGTGTGCAAGGAATTGTCTGAAACTCGCTCGTGGGATGGGAGATCTGCTTTTAGTTATAGGGCAGTTCCACGGAGGAGGAGCTGGATACATTCCCTTTTCCGATGTGCCTTCCGTATCTGCTTTGCAGAAGTAATCTGATTCTAGCAATTGTAGAGCTAACGCAAACCAGTTGTTAATCATTTTAGAAGCTTGTTTTATACCAAAACACAATGGTCAGGAATGTGATAGCCACCCTAGTCATTTTGGTGATAAAAATTGGCAATGCTGCTTGGTATTCTGTGTAATTTAGATTTTTTTTTTTTCTGTCTCCATGCTTGCATTTAAAAAGAAAAAAAAAAAAAAAAGCTGGAATGTGGCGTAATTGGTCATTCTTAATATTGCTTGCATTTTAGATTTCCTTTTGACCCTGCATTAAGTCCAATAGGTTTTATGTATCAAATTTGATCTAATTGGTGACTGATCAATAATGCAGAGCTGTTAAAATTATCACCTTCCTGTAATTGTTCCTGCAACCAAAAATAAAACCTTATTTGTTTTGTTAAATTGTCACTTAAATGCAACGCTAATGGAGGAATTTGATACTATTAAAGTATTGCAGTATGAGAAATATTGTATTTGAACCTCACTACTCTTCTCAAAATTAGCCTTTTTTCACAAGATGCACTTCTGCTTCTCCAAAAACAATCATGTGGCCTCCCATGAGAAAATGCTACTACCTCAAGCTTATCTTGTACGTAAATGTTTATTGTTCAATATCTTTTTAACATTGAATATATTGAAATGTGTATTTACCTATTTTGATGCTAGAAGAACCGCATGTCCACTGATTGCACTATGCAGTAGTGTGGCGAAGTGTTTGGATTTAAACTCCATTAGATTAAGTGTAAAACTGGCTTATGTGCACTTGCGTTTTATTGCTACATGATCACTGTTGTGCTTTTGTTGTATAGCTTTCTTTCCGTTGTTTTAACACACGTCTGTTGGGTGTTAAGAGCAGTCAAATTTATTTTTCTATTTTAATACACAGTACCTGTACACATGTTGACTCAAACCTTTTCTGGCCTTTAATGGTGTCTGTCTAGTGAAAGACAAAGGCAAAACGCCCACAATGATTGGAGACAAAGTGAATTAATGTAATAAAGCATTTATGAATTTGGTAGCAGATATCTGAGTAACATTTTAGTGAGTGGTAGTAGTAACTGAACGAACATGTTCATGTTAAGCTTGTCTCCTATTAACCCAACTGCACACACAATCCTAGAAGTGCGACAGACTCGAGTGACGTTTTTATTTATTAGGTAAAATTTCCAACTCTTCTTCCTGATGGACTTGGATGGCTAGACATTAAAAGCCAATTAAATATATATCCTGCATAAATTAAGGCATCCTGTAACTCTGTGTGTAACACTTTGGAGACCAAGCAATTATTTCTCAGAGTCATTATTCCCTAACCTTTTTAATATCAGATCGTTAAATTTCCACTAGTTTCTTACTTGCCTGGCTTACTAACTATCATTTAAAAAAAAAAAAAAAAAAAAAAAAAAACTCTGGAACTGAGTCTGCTTATGAAAAGACTCCTAAAATAAGATTCCTGCCCCCTCAAAACTGGTATTTAATAGAGATTTTCTGTTTTCTAAATCGCAATTGATAAGCACAGACTTGGGACCAATGTGCTCCAGTTAGTCAACAATAGTGTCCTGTGACTGTAGACTAAACAAATGTGTAAATTAATAAAACTTTGGAAATGTTTAGTGAACCCTTAACGCTGTCCTTCTGGTGTGTGTAGTTGTGTGGTGGTGTTTTTTTTTTTTTGTTTTTTTTTTTAACATGCATCTAGTGTATCCCTTTAATTTATTAAACTTCAGACCATCTTTCACAAGATGGTATCAGAATCTGGGGGTATATACATGTGCATACAGAACATAGGCCAGTTAATAATATGCATTTTGATGATACTGATGGCTCTGGATTAGAATTGGCAGCTGTGGTGGGGTGTTCCTGTCACTTTCTAATTATTTATCCAGACGTAATCTGTTGGAATTGCAGTTACGATGTCTGAAATTAAAAGGCCAGCTGGGAGGAGGGTTTATGCTTGGCAATGCGTGTTTTGTAAGAGCATTTTGCAGGTTTTAGTTATGTCATTGTTTGGGTTCTGTGAGATTTGGTAGTTTTTTACAGGGATATGGAGTATGATTCCTAGAGCTTGCCTTCAGGCAGTTGATGCTTTCTATATGCAATGGCAAAAGGGATGAGATATAAAAAACTTTATTTTGATTCATGGCTTGATTTTAATGTCCTGAGAAACCTTAATGTTTGTCAGTTGTGATAAGTAGTTTGTAGCTCTCTGTAGCGTTGTACTTTTTAAAGCTGGCTGTAAGGCGACCTGGCTTTAACGCCATTGTTTTGAGTTAGAATTTTGAAGGTGTCCTATGTGGATAATGCTGTGTCTTTGAAGCATCTGTATTGTGTATGATGTTAAAGCCAAAGTTCCTGTACTAGCTGCAGGTACAATGCTACAGAAACTAGCATCAAATGGGTACTTTTAATGAAGCGCAGTTGACATCAGAGGGGCTGTGTCAGCAAAGCCTTTTTTTTTTTTTTTTATTTTGTCCTAACTCACTAACCAGTTTGACTGCCATTTTTAAATCAAACTGAGAATAATGTCTGTTTGACCTACACTGTCTATTCTGACAAATGCAAGCAGCCATGGCTCCAAATCAATGAATATTTATATTCTGCCCTTGCATCCGTCTCTGATGCGCACACACAGCTCAGTGAGTAAGGTGCGCCATGGGATTGCTTAAATTGGAGCAGTGACTTCATCCATGGTCAGGTTAGTTCTGTATAGAATGCTAGCAGTGCATGTGGGTTCAGTAGCCAACGTTGCCTGGACTTGCTGGTGCTGTGGGTATTACCTTGTTGGCATGTTCTCTAAAGTGTAACTAAAATTTCTTGCACCCACGCCAGAACTGGGTTTTTGAAGTAGACATATTGCCACTAGGGAGTACAACTCTAATTTCCGCCACCTCTGCATGATGGCAATTGAGTTAATGTGTGTTTTTTTTTTTTTTTTAAACTACATTTAATTGAAGGAATTTCAAATCTGTATAAACTGTTTGATACCTTGGTCACATGGCTTGATTGCAGCAATGCCCTTAAACTTACAATACAAGTAATTAGGTTCCAGGAAGCAACATCAATTTTTCATTTAGTGTTGTCTTTTTTTGAGAGAATTTTCCTGTAAGTTGCCTTTGATAAAGGAGTCTGCCAAACAAATTCTGGCCAAAAACAGCAAAACATTTATTCATGCCTGTCTAATAGCAGTGGTGATGTCATAGTGGGTGTGTCTGGCTAGCCAATGGGAACAGCACCTCTAGCTGCTTGGAATCCCAGCTGCTCCATGATGCACAAAAATTAATTTAGGGGTGAGGAGGGTATTACTGGGAATTGGACTCCATAATCTCATAATAAAATGCATGCCAGTAGTGCTTGTAGAAACTGAACTGCCCTCCTAGTATCAAGGATAATGTGGGTTTTCTAAAGCGTATATTTCATTTTTCAATAATGGTTTTGTCAAACTTGCTGCACACAGCAACAGCAATGCTTAATCTGAAAGGGAACAAAAAATAAATCTAATGCTAATCTTCACACTCACTTAATTGTACAGAAGCTCCAAGTTAATTGAATTGATCCCTCTGTGGTATTGTCACACAATCACCTTATGTGCCAAAACTCCTCAGTGTGTAAAATCAATATTCCAGCGCTGAGCCGCACTGCAAGCCGTGCTGCTAGACGCTGTGACCAAGATGTATTGCTTTTGTTAGCTAAAGGCTCTGAGAGGAGTTGGAGGAGGAGGGGTGGGGTGGCGGCGGCAGTGTTTCAGAGCCTGTAAGGGAGGAATTCTTAACCAGTTTAGTCTAGTTCTCACAATGAAGCACAGCTATTGCTGCACAATTCATCTTTAGAAAAAAGGAGGGAGGGGTATGGGCTGACTATGCCAAACTCAACTGGTACTCTACTAATCCAAGTTGCAAAATGCTTTTCTACCATTTTGTTTTAATAATTTTAGGTATGTGGAGGCTGTTGCGTTTCTGGATGTAGCTAGAAAAGCTTTTGTTCAGTCGTGCGAAACTTGCTTTTAAATGTGTACTAAAGCTTGTTCTAAAGTATGATACTAAAAAGCATTTGATTGCCTTTTATTCTAGTTGTGAACTTTGTAGCCCTTTGCTGTTAGTTTCCAGAAACCCTAGCTAGTAGAACAGTTTGCAAAGGCATGGTTATGTATTGTAAGAAGGAGCAATGACGTAGGACAGATGCAGTGGCACAGTGCTTTGTATTTTGGTAATGGCAGCATGTCGCAGTTGATGGTATTGAGTGCGCACTGCTGGCAATGCTTTCCCTTGTGGCTGTTCAGCTCAGGTTGTGAATATGATTTTGATGGGGTTGAGGGGGGGGGTTGTCTCAGGAATGTGCTCCCCTCAAGGAGAAAATCAATCTCAGAATGGAGTCTTTTGTAGAGTCGAATGGAGTCTCAGAAACAATAGACTACACTAAAGCCCCACTACGATGCTGCCTTTGCACCCCCCCCCACCCCCCCCCCCCCCCCCCCCCCCCCCCCCCCCCCCCCCACGCTGCACGTGCACCACGACAGTCAAACAACAGCTCTGAACTGCGTGCATGCACGCCCCCCCCAGGCCATTTTGATGGGGTTGGATTGCAGTGACAATTTCCATTTATAGATGCGAAGAATTATTTCTCTTATCGCCATTGGGTCGCCATGTGTAATCAATCAAATGGTAGCTTTCACTTGACCTCCTGATTATGATAAACTTTTGCACCTTTACAGAAAGGCATGAAGCACATTTTTCCAGTGATAGAATTTATTTTGTTGTGGGATCTACTATTCATGTGAGCTACACCTCCCAAAAAATTATCATTGTAAAATAATAAATATTTAAACTGGTGATTTTAATCTCTTTCCAAGTTTTTAGATAGAAATAATAATTTAAAACTTTAGCTGTGCAGTTTTCCAAGGATTTCAAATTGAAATATCTTGTACAGTTACAGAGCTACACAAGATTTAAGATGCATCATAATTGAGAAAAATCAACCTCTGAAATGGCAAATGCAGACCAGGCCTAAGACTTTAAAAAAAACCTGAGATTAGAAACATTATCCTGTTTTGAGATGCAATTATATGGAAGTATAAAAATAAAAGGATACCCAGAAAGTAAAATGTATTGGTAAAATAAACAGTCTTAGACAAGACGTTATGAATATCTTTTCAAATAAAATCAGACTGAACATTATTGCAAAACACAAATGTATTATAACATTTCACAAGATAATGATCAGTAGATTGTCTGAAGTGTGTCCAGAGGTCCGGTACATGCAAAAAGTATGAACAGCTGTAAAGGGAAATTTGGGGGTGCGGTTGTCGTATACTTGCCCTGCAGTTGAAGTGCTGGGGCTCCTCCAGATCATCATCATCCTCTTCCTCCACCTCCTGCAGCAGCTCTTCATCAAGAAGGTCCTCCATGGAGTCTATGCCCTCATGGTTCTCCTCAGTGAGGGCTATCCTCTTCGGTGACTGAATCAGATGATGGAACTGATTCTTGTCTCCATCCATATCCTGGCATATAAAATAAATACCAATTTAATATCTGTCCACTTTCACACATACAGTAAATTAAAAATAATAAATAAAACTAGTCTACATAGCTAGATTAATATTGGTTACAGCTAAATGACTGTCTTTCACACATTCACAAAGTAAATAAACTGACAAGCTAAATAACAACTACTTTACACACACGCAGTAAAAGTGAACTACTAAAATATTGCTTAATAAGACTACCGCTAAATAATGATTCTTCATCTTAAAACATAGTAAAAGTAAACCATAACAAAATGCGGAGTTAGCTAATATTTGATATCTAGTTAGGCATCACATGCGTTATTTGCCCAAGTCAATCTCATGAGGTAAAAAGTTTAAAGGTCTAAAATAAATAAAACCAAGAAATTTAATAAATAAAATTGATGCCGTTTCAGTAGTTGCTAGTCTCTATAGTCTTCTAAAAGTTAGCCCTGCTCAGAAAGCACACACAACACAGATGACATGTTTTGACATCTATCAAATATATATATATATTTTAAAAGGGGCGTCAAGTACAAAGTTGTGAGTTGGACCTTTTGACCTCACCCAGGTCAAATTGCGTAACCTCAGACTTGTCAGTTTTTGATATTGTAGTAGACCTTGTGTGTATTTTCTGCAAGCTTCATTTTGTGCCTGCCATTGGTTGAGGCACAGATTGAATGCAGAGTGTTAGGTGACTCGCACACCCAATACAATTTAAACAAATATGTATTTGCAGTTGAGTGTACGCTCCTGTTAAATTTTAAGCTGCAGTGAACTGATGCAGCTGTAACAATTAGTATAAATGAATTAATCATGGTACCCAATTTGCACAATTGGCTAAATCAAACCAATACAGGAATTAAATATTAATCGGTTCTGAATTGTGAATGTTAAGAAGTTCCCACCAGTGGTACTGATTGGCGTCTCCCAAATTGTTTTCCAAGAACCTCAAAAGATGCTTTCGAAAGAAACCGTAACTGTCATGAGTCATGCGTTCTGATATTGCAACGAGATGCTGAGAATTCCCATCTTTGTGTCGCCGATAGCAAACAAAAGAATGTATGGTTGCCCGAGTTCTTCCAATGTTGTGATTTGTGCTTTATCTTGAATGACAATAGCTAAGTGTTCTGCAAAAGCACAAAGTAGGAGTTCATTTTCTTGGAGTTCATCCCTCAGCTGTTTAATATGCAGTTTGTATCTTTGTAATGAAATCATGTAGGGCTGGGACAATGTGTTGAATCGTTGGAATAACCTCATTGATGGTTGGTTGGAGGGGGATTAAAGATATCAACACCTTCAGCGACAGCTTATTTTTGGAAAGAAAGTTGATACAAAAATCATCAGAGCAAAATAAATAACAGGCCTGATAGTGGATGTTGTCACACAAGATCAGACCTGTTACGTTTAGTTTCTCCCGTATGTATACAGTTCATGTATTGACCCAGAACTTCTGTTTGCTCAGATTAAGTCAACAGTTGTTTGGATGCACTGCGCAACATTGTTAAAATGCCTCTCTAGCTATATATATATATATATATATATATATATATATATATATATATATATATATATATATATATATATATATATATATATATATATATAGTATATATATATATATATATATATATATATATAATTATAATTATAATTTGTAAAAAAAAAAAAAAAAAAAAAAAAAAAAAAAAAAAAAAAAAAACTGATTGCAAATCTTCCTACGGGCTATGAATTTCACTGTAAATCTCCGATAGCGATTCAAAGGCACTTCTGTACTGGCACTCTGTTGTGGAAGCTTAGCACAAAGTTAACATCCGCTTTACATTGTGGTGTGTTGTGCCGACAGACTCTTGTGCCCCGCTACTGCCTGCCAATACACTCTCCTTTGGTTTCAGCTCTGCAAATTTGGAGAAGACAATCTTAATGTCAGGATGCTTTTTTAATTGAAATATATAGTGAATCTCTTCTGGCCATGAGTCGACCAACATCTTTCCTCCTTGTAGAACAATTTTTTTCCATTTGAGCAATCTCCTCTGTTTTAGTGTTCTCCCTCCAACTTTTGGATTTGGATCCAGTAGGCATCCCTTCTCTTCCTGCAAAGCCTTGGCTGACCTAGACATGTGGTAGGCAGCCCTAAACAGACAGCTGTCAAAATATGAACTTGCTGACTGATATTAAAAAAAAAAAAAAAAAAAAAAAAATTCCTTCAGCTGGGCGATCATCTCTTGATATGCCTGAGCTTGCACCTTTTGATTGTTTCATGGTCTTCCACTTAGGTTTTCCACACAGTTCTTGGCTTTCTCTTTGTTGCTTCTCTGACTGTCTGCCTTCTGATCTGCATATACCTTTTGTGACAATTTTTTTCTCTTTAGTGGAGATTCTTGTATTGCCTTGAAGGCTTTGTGTTTGAAATCCCATGATCCCTTTCAGCTTCAAAACTGTTTAGTTCCAGTCCTCATGCTGTTCAAGACCAGATTCCTTTGGGCCACTTTTTGCATTTTGAAGATAATGTTTGGTCTTGGTCAGGAGGACGATGGGCTAGTAACTTCATACAAGGGTAACTTCTGGCCACAAAGTTCAGCTTCTGGTGGTCCTTGATCCGCTTAAGGTGCGGCGCACTCCACTATTTTTTTATAAAGCACCAATTTCAGTGTATAATTAACCTCTGCTACACTTTAGTCATGTGTTAATAGGACAAATTGGTTAATTTTAACATGAAGCTTCACTGCCGCTTCAATTTAACAGGTGAGTACTAGAGTGCAATTGTTGGGTGTGTAAGCACTTCCCTTAGATTCACCTGATTACTGCATTGGGGGGGTGGTCGTGGAACCTTTTCAGGTCCGCAACTAAGAGCCAACTGCACCAGGTATTCAGATAAAGCTTTATTAGTTTGCGCAAACGAACAGCTCAACACATTAGTGTTAGCAAGCCCGAGCAGTGTTCTCCCATACAGAGTTAGAATACAGTTATTATACCTTTTACAGAGAGATGGGGTGGTTTCCCTTTCAACCAATAAGCTGGAGCCAGCTCAGTTGGTGTAACAAAGAAAGGGGGACAGGTATTTACAAGGTAGTACAGTAAAGGTTAGGTGGAAAGGTGGGTTTGCCCTGATCAACCGATAAGCTGGAGCCATGTTCCTTTTGTCATACCACCCACAGTTTGGTTTTCAGCTACACGTACCTGCAATTTAATAAATTTACTTTATTTCTATAAACTTAATAGATCATAAACTCTAAATGCTTTAAAGCATATAACTCTGAATAATTGTAGTACCGAGTAGCAACAAACAGGTACAGGAATGGTTCTATGCAATTCCCCTACAGGGGTCTGCTTTGAGCATGCATCATGAATGTGATGTCACTCTGGCCTAAAATTTACACTAACCACTTCTCCTAAAGGCAAACATGCATGGACTTTTTTTTTATCCTAATCAAAGGAAGTCGAGGTTTTTGGCTTTTTCTTTTTTTTTTTTTGTACTGAATGACCCTATTCCATTTAATTTCAACTGTAGTAGAAGATTGTGTGATCTCTCAAGAGTTAAGTTTGCTGTTCATTATAAGTTCATGTGTAGTGGTACCATGTACTACCATTCAACACAATTAGTTAAGAACATAGTTTATAAACGAGAGGAGGCCATTCGGCCCATCTTGCTCGTTTGGTTGTTAGTAGCTTATTGATCCCAAAATCTCATCAAGCAGCTTCTTGAAGGATCCCAGGGTGTCAGCTTCAACAACATTATTGGGGAGTTGATTCCAGACCCTCACAATTCTGTGTAAAAAAGTGCCTCCTATTTTCTGTTCTGAATGCCCCTTTGTCTAAACTCCATTTGTGACCCCTGGTCCTTGTTTCATTTTTCAGGCTAAAAAAGTCCCTTGGGTCGACACTGTCAATACCTTTTAGAATTTTGAATGCTTGAATTAGGTCGCCGCGTAGTCTTCTTTGTTCAAGACTGAACAGATTCAATTCTTTTAGCCTGTCTGCATATTACATGCCTTTTAAGCCCGGAATAATTCTGGTCGCTCTTCTTTGCACTCTTTCTAGAGCAGCAATATCTTTTTTATAGCAAGGTGACCAGAACTGCACACAATATTCAAGATGAGGTCTTACTAGTGCATTGTACAGTTTTAACATTACTTCCCTTGATTTAAATTCAACACTTTTCACAATGTATCCGAGCATCTTGTTAGCCTTTTTTATAGCTTCCCCACATTGTCTAGATGAAGACATTTCTGAGTCAACAAAAACTCCTAGGTCTCTTTCATAGATTCCTTCTCCAATTTCAGTATCTCCCATATGATATTTATAATGTACATTTTTATTTCCTGTGTGCAGTACCTTACACTTTTCTCTATTAAATGTCATTTGCCATGTGTCTGCCCAGTTCTGAATCTTGTCTAGATCATTTTGAATGACCTTTGCTGCTACAACAGTGTTTGCCTCCTCCTACTTTTGTGTCATCTGCAAATTTAACAAGTTTGCTTACTATACCAGAATCTAAATCATTAATGTAGATTAGGAATAGCAGAGGACCTAATACTGATCCCTGTGGCACACCGCTGGTTACCACACTCCATTCTGAGGTTTTTCCTCTAATCAGTACTTTCTGTTTTCTACATGTTAACCACTCCCTAATCCATGTACATGTGTTTCCTTGAATCCCTACTGCGTTCAGTTTGAGAATTAATCTTTTGTGCGGGACTTTGTCAAAAGCTTTCTGGAAATCTAAATAAACCATGTCATATGCTTTGCAATTATCCATTATCAATGTTGCATCCTCAAAAAAATCAAGCAAGTTAGTTAGACACGATCTCCCTTTCCTAAAACCATGTTGACTGTCTCCCAGGACCCTGTTACCATATAGGTAATTTTCCATTTTGGATCTTATTATAGTTTCCATAAGTTTGCATATAATAGAAGTCAGGCTTACTGGTCTGTAGTTACCTGGTTCAGTTTTGTTTCCCTTTTTGTGGATCGGTATTACGTTTGCAATTTTCCAGTCTGTCGGTACCACCCCTGTGTCAAGAGACTGCTGCATGATCTTGGTTAGCGGTTTGTAAATTACTACTTTCATTTCTTTGAGTACTACTGGGAGGATCTCATCCGGCCCAGGGGATTTGTTTATTTTAAGAGCTCCTAGTCCCTTTAACACTTCTGCCTCGGTTATGCTAAAGTTATTTAAAACTGGATAGGAACTGGATGACATGTGGGGCATGTTGTCAGTATCTTCCTTTGTAAAAACTTGTGAAAAGTAATCATTTAATATATTTGCTATTTTATTTTTTTTTCTTCCTCTACGATTTTGCCATTTGTATCTCTTAGACATTTAATCTCCTCTTTGAATGTTCTCTTGCTGTTGTAATATTGGAAAAACATTTTGGAATTGGTTTTAGCTCCCTTAGCAATGTTTATTTCTATTTCTCTCTTGGCCTTTCTAACTTCCTTTTTGACTTGCGTTTGCAGTTCCGTGTACTCTTTCTGCGTACTTTCTTTTTGGTCCTTTTTTAATGCTCTGTAAAGTGCCTTTTTTCGCTGAATATTTTTTTTAATTGATCTATTAAACCATTTTGGCAATTTAGTTTTACATTTTAGATTTGTCTAGTTGGATGTCTACCAAAACTTATGCATTCAATAAGTGATGCAAGAACAGATCAATCTGCATATATTGCTTCCCTGGAAGGTTTAATGGCTAAATCCATACACTGATACTAAAAATAAATGTTGCACTTGTCAACTTAAAGGTTTTTTTTTTATAGACCTTTCAATCCACCTTTTGTGGGTGGGGTTTTTTTTTTTTTTAAATGTAGAGGGCACTGAAATATTTGTTGCAAAACATTCAATAACTTAAATACGAATTGATTACTGAATTTGAAGACTGACAATTGTCTAGTGCAAAGTGATTATGAAGTGAATGGTTTACTGGATGAAACCATTCATTCCTTGTGTTGCAACGTTAATGCCTGACCCCTGGCTGTTCATCTCCGCTTCAGGTCTGCGCGTCAATGGGGAATTGGTGTCCTCCTACCCCCAGGTGGCAGTAGTGAGAGTTCCCACCCCCTGGATTCAGAGTGACAGTGACATCACCGTGCTGAGACACCTGGAGAAGATGGGTTGTCGCCTCATGAACAGGCCGCAGGCCGTGCTGAACTGTGTCAACAAGTTCTGGACCTTCCAAGAGCTGGCTGGGCATGGAGTCCCACTGCCAGACACCTTCTCCTATGGTAAGATCACAAGCTGATCTACAGCAAACCAACTGTCCTATTGCAATGAGCTTTTTCAGGGAGGAGGATGATGGACCCGACTCCAACGGTTTGAGATTTTGCCTTCATACTTTACTGTCCTATGGTTCTAAAACTTGTATTTGAGTAGCTCCATCATAATATTTTGTTCAATTTTATTTTCCAGTTTGTTGGTGGCCTTCTCATGTATAGTTCCATAAGATGGTAAACTACTGGTCTTGACTCTAATCCAGATTGTATCTCCCTGTACAGGCGGTCACGAAAACTTTGCTAAGATGATTGACGAGGCAGAAGCATTGGAATTCCCCTTAGTCGTGAAAAACACACGAGGACACAGAGGTAAAGCTCAGTCCAACCATCTACCTTACATCAACAGAATTGAAATGCCACCTCTGGTGGCAATTTGTTCTTTTGAAACACTAATGTGCCACCAAGATTTATTACCCCACAACGCAGATGCAGTTTGGCTGAAAGAGTTTCTTAATATCAGAATATGGAGTAGTAGAGATACAACCTGCCCGTCTGTACAGTTTATAATGGAACTTTGTAATTCAGCATAAGCTACTGAGTATTGCAGGATATGAAGGTATCTACACTTGTCAAACTTGTAATAAGATTAAGCAGTGGTACGAAGTGTTGGTGGTTTGCTCTAATTTTGAATTCACAGCTGTGGCAGAGGGGGTAAATTATTTTACACATGGTGTTTGTCCGCTCCCTATCTAGGCAAAGCTGTCTTCCTGGCTCGTGACAAGCCTCACCTGTCAGACCTGACTCACCTGATCCGTCACGACGCCCCTTACCTGTTCCAGCAATACGTGCAAGAGAGCCACGGGCGGGATGTGCGTGTCATCGTGGTGGGGGGGCGGGTAGTGGGCACCATGCTGCGCTGCGCCACCGATGGGAGAATGCAGAGCAACTGTTCTCTTGGTAAGAATGCAGAGCCATTCTGTGTGCTGTGGTCTTTTTAAAACCTTTAGGAAACCTCATCTTAATCTATCGCGCACATCTATTTATAGTAATGGATGCAGCAACATTCTTTCAAAATCAAGAATGCAGAGTAGTAGATCCAGTAACTTTTTTTTTTCTTTTTTTAGAAACGCAATTCAGCCTAGTAGTTAAACACCAAGGCGCAACTGGCATTCAACTGTAATCACTTGAGAAATACTTGAGTTAATTTAACTGAAAAACATGTATGCATCCTCACCATGTGTCCCTTAAGATGTGTCCCATTTAATAGATCAAGTGTTTCACAGAAATCATTTCGATCTACAATGTGCTTAACATTTTAAGCACTTGTCATCTCCAGTAAAAGCTGGACCAAATTAAACCCTGATCGCTCTTGCAAAAGGGTGTTAATGTTGTAATACTGCTAGTTTCCATATTGCATTTTCTTTGTCACGAAATGAACTAGCCATTTCCAAACTGAAATGGGTGGAGAGAAGTTTTGCAGGAGTAGGAGGGACCGCCAAAAGCAACATGAGGAACCAGCTGTTGACCAATCCCCAGCCGGTATTTGACATTTTGAAGGGGTGAAAACAAGGCAGTAACATGTGAAGACAGCAGGAGAAAATAAGTACTACTGTTTTGAATATACCTGTGAATGAATGCTATTGCATACAAGTACTAGTAGTAAGAAATACACTAACAATTATCTGCTTTTATTTTTATTGTCAAATATTGAAAAATACGGACGCGAGTTTGAAAGAAACACACTTGGCAATTACCTTGTTTCCACGACAACTGCTGCATTGTTCTGTCACTTATGAAAGCATGCCACATTGTGTTCATGATTTGAATTGCCAGCATCCTCCTAGCCGACTGGCACGGTGCTATGCAGAGCCCTGTTGTGCACAAGAACGAAGATTTAAAAAAAAAAAAAAAAAAAAAAAAAAAAAAAAAAAAGTTAAAGAAACTCTGCAAGTATTATAACATTTAGTGCTGATTTTTAAAAAAAAATGGTGTAACATCTAAAAACCAGCGTAACACTGTCGCCAGCATCCGTACCAGTACATACTGTACAATAAGTTGAATGAAATGCTATCCAGTGCTGTGAGGGAGGAAGTGGATAGATAAGAGGGCAGTCGGGTAGTTTTTTTTTTTTAAATTTATTTGTCAAACGCAAAGCACATTTTAATCATCTTGATGCTTCTGAGATTCCTTCATAGCAATTGCATAATTGTTATCTACACGGATTTGTTTCAAGGGGACCGGTTGGTTGGAACGGTGGGCTTGTTCTTGCAGTCTGAATTTGGGCTTCATAATGTTTGTGTAGGCCAACATGTTGAAGCACTTTACAAGAGTAACCAAATGTTTAAAACTAAAATGTTATCTTTAAGTGGTAAATATTCATAGATTTTTTTTTTTATTAGTATTCTAGTTTACACTGTTAGCCTTGAGTTTGATTGACATTCACTGTAATGGAGCACAGTGCCTTTTAAGAAGTGAATCATTTGAGCAGTGGTAGGTGATGTCACAGATGGCATAAAATGTCCATGGATTTAAGTCTGTCCATAGTTGTAGCTTACTACAAAGATAAATAGAAAAATATTTAAAGCTTTACCATCACACACTGCTTCAAGAAAACCTCTCTGAGTAGAAGAGCTTATTGTTTGTATGTATTAAATGTGTATTGCTTTTATTAAACATTTAACGCGATGTGGCAAAAAAGTAGGCTAAAGAAAACTGTCTTGTGCGTGTTTTAAAGGTGCAACAAACACAACATATTAATAGGAGTAATAAATGTACTAAATATGATACTGTAAATTAAATTCAGAGTTGTGCTCAATATGAGGTCAGTGGCGTGCCATGAGATGTACTGCTGTGTGGTTTTAAAAAAAAAAAAAAAAAATTTACTGTAATACACGATAGCTTTCGAAATGTCTTGCAATGTGATTTTATAGCAAGAATGGAGTAGATTTGGTTGGGTAATAGCAAACCACTCCACCTTCTCAACCCACTTGTAGTCCACAAGCGATAGCTGCTTTTTGAAGGGCAAAAAGGGCTCAGATTTTAAAATCGGCACAATTTTAAAACATTTCAACTCCTGTGATTTAGCCAGCATAAGGCTGAAAGTTTGCATCTCAGTACCTCACTGTTGCTACTGTCCATACTAGCACTAATATAAGCGCATAACTAAAGTATAAATGTCCATGAGACACCTTAGTGAGGTTTTACATATTGGTGAACTAGTGTGTTAAATTAATCCTAAACTTTGGGGAATTTAAGGCCAGATGATTAGTATGAAGAGTAATTCCCCCTGTGTAAGGCTGGCCCATCCTAATACTCCTTTATTCCAGGTGGTGTTGGCATGATGTGCTCGCTGAGTGAGCAAGGCAAGCAGCTGGCTGTCCAAGCCTCCAACATCCTGGGAATGGACGTCTGTGGCATCGACCTTCTGACCAAATCAGACGGCTCCTTCATGGTGTGTGAGGCAAATGCCAATGTGGGCTTCATCGCCTTCGACCGGGTCTGTGGACTGGACGTGGCCGGGGTCATTGGCGATTATGCTCTGTCACTGCTGCCCTGCAGGGGCCTGCTGACCAGACGCATGTCCCTGCTCTCCGTGGTGTCCAGCACTAGCAGCGAGGTCAGTGAGGAGGCAGATGCCCCAGGACCTGTCCTTCCTGGGGACAGGCTGTCCAACACATCCCTGGACAGCAACGAAGAACAGCAACTGCAACAAGCTAGCTTTAATATCAATAACATCAATCAGCTCAACCTCCTGGTGGAATAATGCAGCATGAAGTTAAAGAACTGGCAACTCCCCTGGCTTGACCCTGATACCATACAAGAACCAGATCAATTGGAAAAACACATTTCACTAGTGTTCCGCAACCATAACTACGCCTTGCCTTCGTTTGGAGCTGTATGAGATACCTCAAGCTCAAAACTAAGCCATTGAATATCAATCGGAGCTATTCTTAGATTTGCTATTGAGCCTGTTTGTCCTATACCAGTTTAGACTTGGAGTTCAACTTTGGAATGGCTCAGCAATAGGATTCTAATCCTTGTAAAAACCCAGTTCAGACTAGCACCTCAGTTATTTGATTGTTTCGCTACTTTATAATTTGGCATGCTGTCCATATTGGTTTGCTATTGAAAATTAAATTCCCTTTTGTGATCTAGCCATATTTACCAGTCATTGGGTAGGGTCCTGTCTTTTTGGCGCTTAGCACTGAGGTTCTTTTCTCTTATGGGAGCTAGACAACACATCTGTTTTAAGGAATCTTCTTTTTTTTTTTTTTTTTTTAAATGGAAATGCATTGTATAAAGAGCCTAGATTTTGTGTAGTTTTAAACCTTGAGGTTTAAGGGGTGGTTGTGTCGATATGTTGGTTAATTTTCAATGCAGTTAAGGTTTGTGATTTGTATGACACTTCCCAACCTCAGTTGTCGCAATAACACAGCAGCTTCACACACAAAGGTAAATATATCCATGGAATGGCTAGTTATGTTGTGTAATATGATTCTAATTTTTATAGCATTAATGCATTATAAAAACTATAGAACTGGCTACACCCTTGTTGACAGTACCTGAAGGTACTGGAGGACACGAGTGACCAGGTCCCTTAAACTTCCCAGATCAGACCTTGAGGGGGTGTTCTGCAGGCAAGAGCTGCAGACTGGCAAGTTAGTTCATCTGTAACATTAAATGCTTTGCCTAATGTATGATCACCAATCGTGGTGTGGTTTTTTTTTTTTTTTTTTTTTTTTTTTGTCCAGTACTGACTTAAACATCATTTACGTTTAAATGCAAAACCTGACCTGTTTTACAACCATTTAAAACAATTTGATCCTAGTAAAAGGTAATTGGAGAAAACTAATACCTGATTCTGTCATGGCCCTGCAATCAAAGGTGTGAATGTAACCTGTTATGGTGCTGTTTATAAAGTAATTCTTTCTGCTGTAGGCAGCGTGCTATAATGCGTTTTAGTGCTTTTTAAAATTTTAGTAAAATGCAGGCATTTTGATTGAAAATATTGTTTCTCCAACAACCATGCAAATTTAAGTATGTATGTAAAGAAATAGATCTCCTACAGGCTTATCACAAAGGATTACTTGTAGGGAAGCTTTTAAAGATTACTGCTACGTTGTTTCTGCAACATGTTAACCCTGTGTTTTCCAGAGAATGTAAACTATAATATAATTTTATAAATGTGTTTTTTTTTTGGGGGGGGGGTTAGTGAGGATTACTGTCAAACTATTTGTATACTGAGCATCAAACTTTTCACTTGTATGTGGATAAAATTCACTAGATGTGATTTGAGAAATCACTTTTTTTTTTTTTTTTTTTTTAGAGCAAGTGCAGTGACTGTTGTGCTGATTTTAACAACTGACATCACAAAGATGCTGCGACATGATCTGTCGACTTTGGGCACTTGGCCTGACACTTGGCCTCCCAGTTTGTGGCCTGTCATGGACAGTCTGGTTGTACAGTTTGGCTTTGAGCACCCAAGAGTGAGCCACAGTATGCTGCAGTGGTCGAGCCTCCAACATGCTGATTACATGAAGGCGCTGCTCTATTGACAGACATGGCATGTCGTGGGGGTGTGTTTTTTTTTTTAATTTATTGCTTTTATTAAATCTTGCAATTCAACAGCTGAAATCACTCCTTTATCTACAGTCCAATCAACTGTCTCACTAATTAGGTGATAAAGTGCATGTGCTTCAGTCATAGTCACTCAAGCATGTCATGGTCAAGGATGAATGATAGAGGGCTTTTTATATATATATATATATATATATATATATATATATATATATATATATATATATATATATATATATATATATATGTATATATATATAAAGTACAAAATAAAAATATTTTATACTTTTTTTTTTTAAAGTACAAATAAAAATATAGATGTTTTATTTTTATATATTCAAAAATAAAATTTATATTTCTTTTGATGCTCTGTATATAATATTGAATTCTCTTGCAGCACCATCTGGGAAAACTAAGGGTTACATTGATACAATTTGGACTGGTGTAATTCTATTACATGTTGTCTGAAGTATTCACAGAACAAATTGTTCCTTTTGAATTGATGGTAGGGTCAAACTAGATCCGGTAGCGTGTGACAACTTTCCTAATACCCACATCCTACAGTTAACTACAAGCAAATCTGTATCTCCGGCTGCATGAGAAGGCCTGCTTGTATGTACTGGTGACTGATTCCAGGCAGGCTTAGACTCTGACTGAAGAACTCGGTAGTCAATATTCACAACACCAACAAACTCTGCGCTGGTGAACTGAGACTGCTTACTATGACAGAACTGTAGTGGTGAATGAACAGCTGGGTTTTCATTTGTTTTATAGAATCTGTCTTGGTTGGTAAAATTGAGTGGAAATACTAATTGCAGTTCATAGCTCTTTACCATTAAAAGAATGAGTACTTCCCAATATTTAATGTGGGATATGCACATTTCCAATAAAACATACACCTACATTCTGGTACTATTGCTGTAGGTTACAGGAAGAGAATTTCTCATCTGTAGTATTTTCTTGGAAATGTCTGCATATTGGTTAGCACTTAAATTTAGTGTGTTGAAAATCTTAATGTTTTTAAATGCACAACCATTCTGGGTGCCTCATTGTGAAAGAGGTTTTTAACTTTGTGCACCTGGCCCTCCAGTGGCCATCTATAAGATGGCATTTATTTTGGTCAAACACATTTACAACTGGTTGCCAAATGTTACAGTAGTCTTAAACTAAATGTGCTGTACATTTTTAGAATGAAATGCCCATTAAGAGATGTGGCTGTTTTATAATAGGCCTTTACTGACACCTACCCCTGTAGGTGGATGGAGATATATATGAGAGGGTAACTCTTGTAATTTCTTTTGAATAGAAGGGACAGATGTTTTACGGGAAAGCTTCTGTCTGCCTGAACACTTTGGGTTTGTGGCCAAATGTGACTAACAAGAAACACTATCGGGGGTGGTATGTTTTGTTTTACCTTACACAACACTGCTATTAAGTTGCCCCTTGTTGAAAGCTCTGTTCTTATTTCTTGTATCTGATTTTAATTGTTTTGTGTACAGTATTTTTGTTGTATGGTGTGTTTTTTTTTTTAATTTTAAAAACTAATGTGAAATACAATGGATTGCAAATGAATAAATACCTTGGAAAGAGGTTCTGTCTGCTTGGTTTATATTCCTGTACACTGCCCCACATGAGGTAATTCATTTACTCAGATTTGGACACTGCAAACCAAACTAATTTTGGGTGAGTAAAATGCAACACTATCTTGAAGTCATGTATTAATTTCAATAAATACTACACTTTAATGCTGACTTATGGAGTATGCATTAACCAATGTTATTTTAAACTACAGTACAAAAACTTGGTCCCACAACCTCTTATAAAACCACAATGTGGCTGTGACGCAAACACAAATGGAATGTTTTAATTCTATGCTTCAAATGGAATTTATAAAGGCCTGCATGTGCATACTACTGTACAGACTTCCCTAATTTCAAAACTACACTAATGCAAAAAAAAAAATAGTATTAATTAGATGGCTCTGCTACAGCAACATAAATCATCCTGATACACTCAAAACACTGATTGTATTTTAATAATTTAACTTCAGAAGGGTAAATTTCTAGGTTTGGGGGGGTGGCCTAAGATGGTGCAGAGAATAGTGTTGTAATAGTCACAGAAATTGGAAGTAGTGTTTGACATGCAAAGCTCATGGAGGGGAACCGGGAGATTCAATTGAATACAAAATTGAGATGCACAACCATGTGTAAAGGTCCACTTTTTTCTGCCTTGGTTTTTGTCTCCATTTTAGCGAATTAATGTTGCATATGTTTTATAAGCATATTTTATTGACCATAGAGGCCTTTTTACTTGTGCTTTTCCAGTTCATTCTCTATTTTACCGAAAAATGGACTTTGTCCCACATGCTATGTACAGTGCAGCAGGTCACAGCCAGTACTGATGCACGAATAAGCTGATTAAAATATTGTTTGTCATCTGAACAGTAAACACGAAAGTTAACCTCTTGAGTTCAGGATGGTTCTTTCCTCCCCTCACCGACTGTGTGTCCCAATTTATAAATCTTATCTGGTCACCCTAACTTGATGTTGGTTTTTACTGATTTATACTCTGTTTGTGGCTATATAATGTAATCCTGGTACTATTTTCTAGGAAATGGACAACAATTTGATTTAAAATGCTGTTTTATTTTGACTCTGACATTGTAATAAACAGCCCAACACTGTATCCTAGAATACAGATGTTTAGATGTCAGTCCTTAAGGAAATATCCTGATTCTATAGTAGTACTATAGGACACTCTATGACTAAGGTTTTTAAAGATTTTTTTAAAAAGGTATCCTCCTGTAGTACAAGAGTCTCCCTACAGTACTACTGTAGGACAATCTATAGGACTAAAAAGGTTTTAAAGAAATCCTATAGGATCCTTTTTAAAAAGTATCCTCTCTATACTGAAATAGGCATATCTTGTAGTATCTCAATAGGACCAAAAAAGGATCTACCTTTAGAATATGAATTTTAAGACTGAAAAAGGGTGCTTTTACAGTATATGTTTATACGATTGAATAAAACAAAATACTTAACATTTAGTAAACCTATTTATTTAATTACAAAGCAGCAGTCATAATGAATATGGAAATAATTTATTATCCTGCAAAATATTACATAAATATAACAAATTATATACAAATATGTACATTTTTTATAGAAAAGAAATCCTACCCTTAAATCTGTTTGAGAAAAACTCTCAGCAGCAGAAATTGCATCTGATTTATTCAGCTCATGTGTTCTCATTGGGGTATCATTTTCTAATGTTGGGTACACTCTAGTAAATCCTCTTCCCTTGGGAAGATGCTCTCCTGTATGAGACAGAAACCACATCCAAACCTTCCATTAAATTGTACTGTATTTCTTAGATCTAGTCTTGCTACAGAATGACACAGGGGTGGTACCGACAGACTGGAAAATTGCAAACGTAATACCGATCCACAAAAAGGGAAACAAAACTGAACCAGGTAACTACAGACCAGTAAGCCTGACTTCTATTATATGCAAACTTATATATGGAATATGGAAATATATATTATTATATGGAAACTATAATAAGATCCAAAATGGAAAATTACCTATATGGTAACAGGGTACTGGGAGACAGTCAACATGGTTTTAGGAAAGGGAGATCGTGTCTAACTAACTTGCTTGATTTTTTTGAGGATGCAGCATCGATAATGGATAATTGCAAAGCATATGACATGGTTTATTTAGATTTCCAGAAAGCTTTTGACAAAGTCCCGCACAAAAGATTAATTCTCAAACTGAATGCAGTTGGGATTCAAGGAAACACATGTACATGGATTAGGGAGTGGTTAACATGTAGAAAACAGAAAGTACTGATTAGAGGAAAACCCTCAGAATGGAGTGTGGTAACCAGCGGTGTACCACAGGGATCAGTATTAGGTCCTCTGCTATTCCTAATCTACATTAATGATTTAGATTCTGGTATAGTAAGCAAATTTGTTAAATTTGCAGATGACACAAAAGTAGGAGGAGTGGCAAACACTGTTGTAGCAGCAAAGGTCATTCAAAATGATCTAGACAAGATTCAGAACTGGGCAGACACATGGCAAATGACATTTAATAGAGAAAAGTGTAAGGTACTGCACGCAGGAAATAAAAATGTACATTATAAATATCATATGGGAGATACTGAAATTGGAGAAGGAATCTATGAAAAAGACCTAGGAGTTTTTGTTGACTCAGAAATGTCTTCATCTAGACAATGTGGGGAAGCTATAAAAAAGGCTAACAAGATGCTCGGATACATTGTGAAAAGTGTTGAATTTAAATCAAGGGAAGTAATGTTAAAACTGTACAATGCACTAGTAAGACCTCATCTTGAATATTGTGTTCAGTTCTGGTCACCTCGCTATAAAAAAGATATTGCTGCTCTAGAAAGAGTGCAAAGAAGAGCTACCAGAATTATTCCGGGCTTAAAAGGCATGTCATATGCAGACAGGCTAAAAGAATTGAATCTGTTCAGTCCTGAACAAAGACGACTACGTGGCGACCTAATTCAAGCATTCAAAATTCTAAAAGGTATTGACAGTGTCGACCCAAGGGACTTTTTCAGCCTGAAAAAAGAAACAAGGACCAGGGGTCACAAATGGAGTTTAGACAAAGGGGCATTCAGAACAGAAAATAGGAGGCACTTTTTTACACAGAGAATTGTGAGTGTCTGGAATCAACTCCCCAGTAATGTTGTTGAAGCTGACACCCTGGGATCCTTCAAGAAGCTGCTTGATGAGATTTTGGGATCAAGAAGCTACTAACAACCAAACGAGCAAGATGGGCCGAATGGCCTCCTCTCGTTTGTAAACTTTCTTATGTTCTTATGTTCTTATTATCTTAATTCTTAATTCTTACTTGTGTGTGTGTGTGTGTGTGTGTGTGTATATATATATATATATATATATATATATATATATATATATATATATATATATATATATATATCCCTTTCATTCAGGCAGTATAGCATATAGGGGATCAGGTGATTCTCTGTATACTACCCTGGCTTAGAAACCCTACCTTTCCGGACAGCTGACAGCTGCTGAGGAAGCATTCAATTTTACGCTTAGGCAAATACGGGTAGAGATCCCTTGAAATACTAATGAAATGGACTGAAATGCAGCTTTAGTTAGCTCCCAAAAATACCACTGCCTGCTGTATCCTGCACAAACTCTTGTCAACAACAAAATGAGGTGGAATCAAATATCTGCCTGTGAGACAGATGGGGACTAGTTGCCAAGGCTCACGAGAAAAAAAGTTAGAGTGGGTGTTTATGCAAATATAAACCAATGACTCTCAAAACTAAAAGCCCAATCCCACTTATTATAAGTGGACTTGGCAATTGTGAAGGTTACCTCAGCAGCCATTTTCAATTGGACAGCAGCAATGTGAGGAGGCTTGTGCTGTCAGAGACTCTCTCCTTTCTTTTAAATTGTGTTATAACAAGGGCATAATGCCGTGCATTATCATTAAGGTGAACTACACCACTGCTAACCATAAAATCACCCATCAGCTACTACCTTCTGCTGTCTTGGAATCCACAGTAACAACTGACCGACTCCCTTGCAATATTTATGGTTAAGAATAAACACGCTGATTAACATTTACATTGTGGATTTTCCCATTTGTTTCGTCATTTACATGAGTAAATGATATTTACCCTTTCCCTCTCTTTGGCCGTTTTTTTCAGCCACAAACCTTATTTACACGAGTAATTCTCCCAAATGTGCACGCGCATCACCATTTCACGTGTAAATTGACCTGCATGAAAACCCCATGATTGACATGGTTTTGTTGCTGCTGTCATTCCACTCTCAGCCACTAGAGGGAACTAAATACCACTACAGTCCAACATTCATATACTATCACCCTCCCTCTGGCAGGTTCTGATAGTATTACTTATTGTTTATAACTATTGTAGCGCCCCGACCTGGACAGGTCGACAGCCAAGGAGATCCCAAAGCCGCGGGCAAGGAGACAGGCCCTGGTTATCACTATAAATTTAATTGAGTATTTTAAATTAGACTATGCCAATTTGAAACTAAATTGGCTTCAAATAAAATAACAAGTTCTTTAACAATCAATAAAGGCAAGTGTATAAAGTGAGGGAGACACCAACATAAAAAGTAACAAAGATTTTATTTGGACAGATTATGACAACACATTAAAACTAGTCCAAAATTTAGCACTTAATTTCCATTCACAAATACACTTAGCAGTAAAACATTAGGTTACTTACCATTGTCGCATTGAGACAAAAGACCATGTGGCATAGCTTACGGTGCATGAAAGGAAAGACTTTTTTTTACAGTAACCAGGGTTACCGTAACCCTGGTTCCCTGTTAGAGAAGATGACCACCAATGGCATTACGTATGGGATATGCTTGCCCATTGGGTAGATAGTGCTGAGCGCTCTATACCAGAGCTGCAGATAGGCCCTTTCCTGGGATGGTGCACTCAGTCCCACCCATGTCAATAGCCCGAAGGCCATGCGATGCAACCCAGGGGACCATAGGCCACCCTGGTGGTTGACATACACCACCACTGTTGTGTTGCGCCTTCTAAGGAGGCAAGCGGTGAGGCCTATTTTAGCATGCTAAGACCCAAGGCCGGACGACCCCTGGAGAAGAGCACCTCCTCCATGAAATCTGGGAAGGCCGGGAACTTCTGAGGGTGAGGAGCCAAAAACAGACGCATCTGGAAAACGGACCGATGTGGTTCTGCCTCTGGCGTCCAGGGGACCTGCAGAAAGGCTGCAGCACTTCCCATAAGTGCCAAAACTGAGCTGTGCAATGAAGGGGGGCACTGGCTTCCTTGGCTACCTCGAAGCCAGGTTTTTTCTCAGCAGGAGTCTCGCCCACCTGCATGTCAGAGGAGAAGGTGGCTTCCTCCCCAGAGCTGCTGTGGAGAGCGTGTCCTCTTGCACCAGCTGGGATGCCTCTTCCTATGCTCCCTGAACTTCACTGGGGGAGGGGGATATGGCAATTGGGGCTGCAACAGGCCCTCGACAGGGATCTGGGCTGCTGGTGCCTGTTTAATTAAGAGTTTGAGACCTGTGCCATCTGGGCCTTGAGGTCCATAATGTCCCTTGCCTGCTTGGAACGCTTCACCCTTCTCGCTTATGGAGATGGGGAGCGGCTGTGGGCGGCCTGCAATATCAGGGATGCCTAGCAGGGGGTCGTCAGACAGGTCATGGAGGAGGGACTCTGGGGCCCTAGTGCCACTCTCCAAACGAACTTCTTTCACCCGGTGCTGGAAAGTCTCACAGATGCTACAGGGTCCACTATTCAAATGTGCCTACTCTAACCGCGCAGTCACCCACAACTGGTCAGCGCGTAACGTGCACCAGGGGAACTCGAGGCCGAAGCCGCGGTGGTTGAGTTGAAGCAGACAGCAAAAACACGGCAGAAAGGCAATATAGAGGAAAGAACACTGTTTGTTTACAAGGCCCAACTCACCGAGGTGGGCGGGGCTACGCAGCCGGCATGGTCTACTCGACAGCGGGGATGCGGCAAAGCCAAGAATAGACAGCCACTCACAAATGACTGCACATACAGTCGCTCACACATGACAGACAGATACAAAGATCGGCCTACCACTCAAGCGAGGAAGCCGCTGAAAAACAGAAAGTCAAAAAGGCTTTGTCTTTTCAAAGTCGTTGATTCCGGGAAAGTGGCAAGCCAGCTTTCAGCATGAATGCAAGGGAAATACAAATGACTCAATTCGACTCGAGAAGCTTTTTTCTATCAACACGCTCAGCTCAGCACAGGAGGTCTTACCGTACCGTCTTGAGAAGGGAACAATAGTTATCAGTCAACAACTTGATAGCGAAAACCACAGATATATATATATATATATATATATATATATAGCAGCAGATAACAATGGTCAACAAAAGCAATTCAATCAGGCCCAAAGTACTATAGCATTTTAAATTTTGAGTTTCCCACAAACACTTAGATTTTTTTTTTGTTTGTTTCACAAGCACAACTCAAAGATAAATAAAGCTTCATTTGCTTTTAAATAACACACTTCAAAAACAAGCAGCAAGCAGTGATCTTCGTAGAAATCCAAACATCAATAGAGCACCATGCAACTCCAAATACAACACTTCAAAATAGCAGCAAATTATGACTTTCATAGAAAAAGCGACATAAAACACCTGTGGAAGGGGTGTGGGTAATTCACTGACTAGGAGACAGACAGGTGTACTTGAAAACACCACACAGGTGCCCAGTTTTATTTACAAACAGTTCTTGCTTTTTCCAGCAGAGGGCACTGTTGACCGTGGGCTGCCTATCAACGATGATAGACAGCACCACGGAAATACCACAGCTGGTACGTGAACAGCAAGTGCACTCGCAGGTGCTCAAAGAAATAATAATGAAAACAGAAGGCGAAAAGAACAATGGAAAATATAACCGTAATAAAACTACAAATAAAAGGTGCTGCACTCGGCAGCGTTATCCCGGTCGTCGCTACCCGCACAATCCGGATCACCGTCCTACTCTGTAGGCTAACTAGCCTGTTCTTTCACAATACGCCGGGGTCTGCCCAAGGGTTCCCCGCTCTCTCTGTCTCGCTATGAAACTCTTTGTTTTGCCTGATTCCCGGTCCTGGATCAGAGCTTCCGCACTCTCGTTGCGTCTAAGTGGGCAGACCTGAGGAAACAGCAGAGCATTTTTTTTATAGGGCTAGCAATCTGCCAAGACTCGCCTCTCAGCCATTCAGAGAGGGGGAAAGTCCACACACCCACTTTCCCACCTCCCCGTGTCACTGCCATGACTCATCAGCTTCCTGCTGATATACAGGACTGGGTGCTCGCTTTCCCGAACCTCCTGCGACAACACTGCCCCGAGACCTGTCTCTGACGCATCCGTCTGCAGGGTGAACCTCTTACCAAAATCCAGGCTGCATAGTACTGGCTTACTACACAGCCTCCGCTTCAAGGCGAGAAAGGCCCTCTGGCACGACTCCGTCCACTGAACCATATTTGGGGCAGCCTTCCGGGTGAGGTCTGTCAAGGGAGCAGCGAGCGTAGCGAAACTCGGGATGAACTTTCTATAATAGCCCGCTAGTCCCAAGAAAGAGCGCACCTGGGTTTTTGGTTGTAGGAACCGGCCAGTCAGCCAAGGCTTTCACCTTAGCAACTAGCGGTCTGATCTGGCCGCCCCCTACTCGATACCCCAAATACTCCTACTCACTCTTCCCAATGGCACACTTCTTTGGGTTAGCAGTGAGCCCCGCCTCCCGCAAGGATTGCAGCACCACCGCCACCTTACACAGATGACTCGGCCAATCCTCACTGTCAAACCACGTCATCTATGTAAGCAGCGGCGTACTGCTGATGGGGCCGCAAGATGCGATCCATCATCCGCTGGAAAGTGGCGGGGGCTCCGTGCAACCCAAAGGGCATGGTCCTGAATTGGTACAACCCGAAGGGAGTCGAAAACGCCGTCCTCTCTCTAGATTCCGGGGTCAGGGGTATCTGCCAGTACCCCTTCGTTAAATCCAGTGTCATCACAAAATGAGCCGTGCCTAGATGCTCCAGCAACTCATCTACTCGGGGCATTGGATAAGTGTCAAATTTCGATTTCTCATTGATTCGTCTGGCTTATCGACTAACACGACCGGACTGTTCCAGTCACTTTGGGACTCTTCTATTACTCCCAGTCTCAGCATTTTGTCAATTTCCGCTTTTATTACCTGTCTTTTACGCTCAGGTATACGGTACGGCCTCTGGCGAACTAACGCCCCCAGCTCAATATCAATGTGATGATGGGCTACTCGAGTCTGCCCCGGGACTGAAGAGAACACGTCAGGAAACTCCGCCACCAGACCATGAGCCTGACATTTCTGCGTTGGTGTCAGATTCGCAGCAATCTGTAGCGACCCTTTTCTTGCCAACACAGAAAGATCAGGTCCCAGGTCCGTGACGTCATCTGCATGCGCCACTAACAACACCTCTGGTTGTAACCAAGGCTTTAAGAGATTGATATGGTAAATGTGTTTCTCTGTCCGTCGCTCCGGCTGGCAGATTTCCTAGTCCACCTTCCCAACCTGGCATGTAACCTCAAAGGGTCCTTGCTACTTAGCCAAGAGTTTCGACTCAGAACAGGGTAATAACAGAAGTACCTTATCCCCCGGCTGAAATGTGCGCAACCGGGCTCCTCGGTTATATTATGTCTCCTGTCTGTGCTGTGCCTGCTGCAAATTGTCATGCGCCCATTTCCCAACAGACTCAAGACGTTTGCGCAGGTCCAACACATACCGGACGGTATTGGTCGAATTGTCCTGCTGCTCCTCCCACATCTCTCTGACCAGGTCGAGCACGCCACGGGGTCTCCGCCCATACAACAGCTCAAATGGTGAAAACCCCGTAGAAGCCTGGGGAACCTCTCTGATCGCAAAGAGAAGGGGAGGAATCAGCTGGCCGGGACATAAAATTGGTGTCTTGATCGGTTAGTATCTCCTTGGGAATCCCCACCCGGGAGAAGACCTTCACAAGCTCGTTGGCAACAGACTTAGCGGACATAGATCGGAGGGGAATTGCCTCTGGATAACGCGTAGCGTAATCCAGAATGACAAGTAGGTAGGTGTATCCTGCCGCACTCCTTTCTAGTGGCCCAACTATGTCCATCCCAATACACTCAAACGGAGCTTCCACTAGGGGCAAAGGCACCAGTGGGGCTCGTGGAACGGCTCTAGGGCTGGCCTTCTGACATTCCCCACAGCGCTCACAAAACCGCTTCACATCGCCATCCAGCCCCAGCCAAAAGAACCGTGACACAAGCCTTGCTTTAGTTTTATCCCTTCCCAAATGACCAGACAGGGGAATAGCGTGAGCCAGCTGCAACAAATCCTCCTTAAAGGGCTGAGGAATGAACAACTGATGACACACTTCACCGGTCTGGGGTAATTTATCAACACGGTACAGTAGGTCTCGATCAATTTCAAAGTGGGGGTACGTGGCGGCGCGTCTGGGCTTGACCACCCGACCATTAACCACCGCTGCTTGGTCAAAGAGCCTGCCCAGCACGTCATCACGCCCTTGCTCGAGTTGGAAGTCACGGGAGCAAGCTATTTTTTTATCTCGGTGCACAGGTGCTTAGTGTAAGCGGAACACGGTGCTCAGCGCCTCAGCGGTACGCACGGTGCACACAATGCTTAATACCACTCAAGTGGTTGCCCCGGTTGTTACAGATCCGGATTTCAGCTTTGCTGAGGAGGACCATGATGTGATTATGTCGTGGCCTCATGGGAAAGTGGTTCCTTCCTTCTAAAGCAGCCCCTACCTCCCTTGACCATTACTTTGGACCAGCAGTTGAGGAATTGCTGCAGCGCTCCAACCAAGAAAGCAAGGTGCCTCGGCAGGTAGAGAACAAGATGCTGTCGTACGCTGTACTCACCAGGCTCAACCTCAACGATGCCAGAGCCAATTAATACCGTGTAAAATATGGTCTACTTGAGTCTCTGGCTGGATTCCCTTATGATGCAAGCCTACCTGTCAGAAGACAGAGTAGCTGTCATTTGCAACTGTCTGGCCCTGTTCAACAAGAATTTACAGTTCAATTGGTGTTGTGTTAAAAACTATTGAGTCTGATGGCCTGAAGACGCAAGGATAGGAGTGATACACAACCGTTGCACCCAACTCTGGATGGGGGGGCGGTCTGGGCAGGTAGAGGAGTTTGCAGACCCTGGTAGGATCGCTTGACATCCCTGCACATAAATGTATGGAGCTCAGAGCAGCCCATGAGTGGCCTAAGGCATTGTTGTACGCTTTTCTGCCTATACCGCTGATCCTGGCATTTCTTGAAAAAGTAAAGTTAGAGAAAGCATCAGTTCTCCTAGTGGCCCCCAAGTGACCCAGGAGAGTATGTTTTTTGACCCTGTGCCAGCTGTTGCATGGCCATCCCTGGGAGAGTCCACTTTGTTGGATCTCCTCAGTGGGGCCAAAGGTTCTTTTTGACCCCTGAAAGGGACCGCTGGCTAGCCCTAGGGCTATCAGATGTGGTTGAGGGTACTGTGCAGAGCACTGGGGCAGACTCCACTAGGTCTTTGTATACCTGTAAGTGGAAGTATTTCCAGGCTTGGTGACTGGCTAGAAGGCATGGGTCCATATCTAGGCCTATGTTAGTCATCTTGCAGTTTCTGCAAGAACTGCTTGATGCTGGAAGGTCACCTTCCATCTTGAAGGTGTGTTTAGCGGCTATCTCTGCTTGCCTAAAACTCAATGTCTCTTTTTTGGCTACCCATTTATTTAGAGGCGCTCTGTGATTATGCCCTCTTAGGCGGACAGTTCTCCCCAAATGGAGCCATAATATTATACTGGAGGCTCTCATGAAGGCCCCATTTGAGCCAATACACTCCATAAAGCTGAAGTACATTGTCTGAAGACAGCCTTCCTATTGGCTATCACCTCCACTAAGCAGGTCAGTGAGCGGCAGTCGCTGTCTGTGCATAGCAGTATATATTTCTGAAAATAAAAAAAAAAAAACAACTGCTTTCCTCCCCAAGGTGATCACAGCCTTCCTCATTAATCAGTCTGTGGAAACGGAGTCCTTCCTTCCACCTCCGTTTGCTTCAACAGAGGATGAGAGATTGAATTTCCTCTGCTCAGTGCAGGCATTGAGATGCTATGTGCATAGGACGAAAGCTCTGTGTCAATCTGACCAGCTCTTCGTCTGTCATGGGACACGGACCCTAGGACAGCCCCTCTCTATGCAGTGTCTGTCACGCTGGATTGTGGACACAGTCTAGAGTGCGTATAATGGTGCTGGCTTGCCCCCACCAGGTAGGGTAGCCGCACACTCCACTAGAGGGTTGACTACATCTTGGGCCCTTTTCAAAGGTGCCTCGATGAATGACATTTGTATTGCGGCTAGCTGGGCTACGCCACATGCTTTCTCCAGGTTCTACCCACACCCATAACACTATTATCACGATTCCAAACAAGCTTTGTTGCGCAATGCCTCATTAGAACCAGCTGGGGCAACTGCACAGGGGCCCACGCACTCAGAGGGCCCTAGTAGAAGAGTCTGCAAGTTTGGAAAACAACCCACTGTGAAGAAAGCGCCGCCTTCTGTATTGCACAACTACTGGGGGTGAGGAATTATTTTGTTGTCCTATTTATTTATTTAAAATGTTATTCACTGGAAAAGTCATATGAGATACAAACAGTTCATTTACAACAGCGTCTCAGGAGGAAGGCAGGAGCAAGTTACAGTCAAATGCAAGCATACAGTTTTACACTCCATGAATTAAGTGTATTCACTTCACATTGCGTGCAGTAACAAGGCAGCAATCTCTTAAAATGAGAAAGTGACTCTGTGGATCTGAGTTCTGCGGGTAGCTTATTCCAGTCTGAGGGCAGCAAAAGCAAAAACTTTCCTTCCAATAGTACTTCTCATTGTTGGTGTTTTGAAATATTTAGTATCACCAGTATTTCTTAAGAAATAAACAAAATTAAACTCCTGGAACAGACTATTTCGACAGACAGGCAGTTTTTATTCTTTGCTTATCCTTTGCTTCAATCTTTGCTTTCTTTCTCACTAAAGATATCCCCTGGATAGATAACAGATCCTTATTTAAATGCAAAAGATATTAAGAAAGCAAACGCTCTGCAATCCCAAAATCTATTTACTAGGAATGACAAACAACTCATTGACCCTAAGCAACCCCAGTCACCTTGCTTACAAAATGTTGGTGTCCTTGAAAAGACAATCACCTCCTCTTCAAATACAGTCAAAATCACTACTTATGAAATGCGCATGAATGGAGACAATAAGCGCAGCCAACATTATCAGTTCAACAATGACCTGGATAAACAGCATTAAAAACAGACGGAGGATAAACACAACAAATATACCCGTTCTACTGTGAAACTCAAATACAGCACAAGGTACTGCATTGGTACAATTGTGTTCATTAAATAGGTTGTTCTTTTATATGTGCTTTTCCAATGTTTTTATTATCACTTCAATATACAGTACTGGTACAAAGTAAGGCAAGAACAAATGATTTACAGCAAGCCATGGGGTGCGGGTTGCATTGCTCATTTTTCCTAACTCAGACCCCCTTAATAAATATTGTGCTATCTTTGAATAGATAATCGCAACTCTTTAAAAATATGTTAAGGATTGAACAATGCAGTAACTGCCACAGTCTGCAACCTAACCAGCTACTGTGCCCCACCCCTTTTGGTTGTTAACTTTACTGGAAACAACTCTCAAGTGACACGTCAGTTTAACTAATTCTGCCCATTTCAAACACATCTTACACTTTCTATACCACTTCCACTTTCTCCTTTTGTTCTGCTAACAGTTACTTCTCAGGTCAAGAAAAACAAATAGAAAAATATATTATTTAAAAGAAAATGGACAAATAAACTAATTCTAAATTTTAGGACCAACATACACAACAGCCAGTCAATTCCAATTTACCCGCATACTAGTTACATTGGCCAAACACCAATTTGCACGTCATTATTCTGTTTTGATTTTTCCTAACGCTTTTATTTCTCAATGTAATATCCTGGTATGAGACTGAATCTACAGTGTGGGGATGTCAGAATGTGGGGTCCTAATACCTGCTGCACAGGGACAGTGAATCTACAGTGTGGGGATGTCAGGATGTGGGGTCCTAATACCTGCTGCACAGGGACAGTGAATCTACACCCCCTACAGTCCTACCCCCCAAGGATTATGACGACGTGTCCCCTGTACACCGTAGTTGTCACCCCCCTCAGTCCGACACCCCAAGGATTGGACGACCGTGTCCCTGTCCTAGCTGTCACACCCTACATTCCTCACCCCAGGTATGTACGACGTGTCCAAATCCATTTATAATGTCCCCCTTTATTTTTATTTTTGACTAGACAGTTTTGGCGGAGAATTAGATAATTTGTGGACATATGTTTGATATCGTTGATGTGTTGCACCAAGATATATTTCAACATTAGACACACACCGTCGAAATACTCCCAATCTCGGACCTACATTACAGGAATGTGGCCCGTACTACCGCCCTGGTGTGATCTCGGAGTGCATAAAGACATTAATTCAATCAATCGCGGACCCATTATGACTAGGTTCGTCATTACATTAACTTTTACTATGTTTTGTGTGTGTTTTTCCTGTATTTTCCATATACCTGTCTTTATAATCTTGTCATTTTCCATAATTCACAGAATTTGCGGATGATTACAGGACAATAAATAAACCATCAACTAATTGGTTCCCTGGGTTAGAAGTCCAATCTCGTAATTGGTGTGTCAGTCGGACGCCAAATAGTTCAGTGTGGGGATGTCAGGATGTGGGGTCCTAATACCTGCTGCACAGGGACAGTGAATCTACAGTGTGGGGATGTCAGGATGTGGGGTTCTAATACCTGCTGCACAGGGACAGTGAATCTACAGTGTGGGGATGTCAGGATGTGGGGTTCTAATACCTGCTGCACAGGTAAGGTAAATATACAGGGGGAAATAAAAAATAAAACTGATCTGTCAAAACAGCCTCTTAACTCTATAAAACCCTGTATACAACTATAGCAACTACCCAACGTGGTGTCTATATAAAGTTGTAATCTTGTGTGCTGGCCTGCTTTATGCTGGGTAGAGCCTGGCTGTACTGTCCTGTACACAGGGCAATGCTGGCGGGACCACACTAGAGCCTCACTGTACTTTCCTGTAATTAGTTAGTTAGCAAGCCTGGTAAATAATGATCCAAGCAGTAACTGTAATTGAAAATTATACAAAACACACACAAAAGGACATTAAAAGGTATGACATGAAATATTTAGAACATGTAAAAGGTATTAAGTGTTCTTAAACTGCTCCTAATGTCCCTGTTATTTATTTTGGTAGTTGATTAACCACAGGGAACAATCTTTCAGGTCTCGTATCATTAACACACAGTCAGCCTGCTGTCTTATCTTCAGTCAGTCAATTGTTCTGTAAAGGTTTTCTCTTCTAAACTGACTCGTTTGTTTTCATGACACATTAACACAGTGTTGCCCGTTGCTCTTCAATCTTCCTGTTGGGGAGCAAAAAAAAAGGGGTAAGAAGGGACAGGGGTCTATATTTTGGAACTTTGCCTACATGTGATGACCAGAAGTGAAATATACTTTTAATGGAACTACCAGAACTACCAATCTCTTGCCACATTCTTATTTTTTCCATTTGTGTCGAATGTCTATAAAATTCAATTTTACTTAGCTTTTATTTGTTAATCTTTAAACAATGTCAGCATTTAGTACTGGTCACATCTTGTAAAGATGTTTAAAGTAGGAAAAGCATCTTAAAATTATTATTGTTATATATTAAAAAAATATGAATTATCTTAAAAAGTAAAATTGCACAAATTAGCCAACATAGAATTTGATGCACATGGAAAAAAATATACATGTTTCAAAGGACATTTTTGCAAATATACCTGAAGGTAGTTTTTTTTAATGGTGAAACAACATCTATAGTAAATATTTCTTTTTTGGCCATTAGTTGTAGGCTTTCACTAAAAAAACAAACAAAAACAAAAACATTAATTGTTAAAAGTGTTTTACAACCAGCTGCAGTAACATTACATTATTGACTTACTCTAGAAAAAAATGCAGATTTCAGGTAGAGTTTCAGAAACAATAGCTGATGGAATTTTCCCCCATATCTTTTTAGTGCTTTGCATTTCTACATTAGATTAGTTTTCAGCAGCAGATCTCTGAAAATGACTCTCTTAGCTGTGTCATTGCAGTTCCCTATCTCTGTCTGTATTGTGAACAGAGAGACTGTTTTTATTAACACTGCTGTTGGTCAATGCAGCCACTGTGCTGAAGGAACCGTCCAGTTACACAGACAACCCACTATCAAGCCCCTTGTGAAGTCACAGAGGTCCTTCTACTCTCCCATGATTGTTGCTGAATAGTTGCACACAACTCTCACACAACTTATCTATGTACGGTGGATCACATGACATGTCTCAGGACCACATAGATTTGCATACATTGGAGATGAGGAGATATTCTAATGTATTATTATTATTATTATTATTATTATTATTATTATTATTACACTATGTAACACAATTTTTGTTCCTGGGTAGTAAGTGTTATTTCCTAATTGCTTATGCCTCAAAAGTATAGAAAATGGCTATTATTCCCCACAAACTTTGCTTTTGTGACCAGGACAGGTAAATTTCAAAATATCACTATTTCCAATGAGAAAACAGGCGAATTTGTGTCTTTTCGTTCACATAAAGTCAGAAAAAAACAACATATGAATCCAAATTAACATGTATTTATAATAAAGTAATACAAAAATGACTACAAAAGATTTAGAAGTGAGTAGTTTTGAGATTTACAATTATACTGTAAATTTACAGTATAATCGTAAATCGCGAAAAACTACTCGCTTCAAAAATTCAAATAAGAGCAAAATAAAGAATACAGTAAATAACTCAATTTAAGAATAAGTTTGACTAAAGCTGCATCCACACTGGATGTGAGCGAATCATTTAGAAGTCACTGCAGTCAGATGGGAGTATCCACACCAGCAGTGAGTGAGGTGAGAGACGTCACTTTGAGAAAATTCTGCGTCGCTAAATAAAATCTGTTTCGACTGGAATGAAACTGACCAATCAGAAACTGAAACACATCACGCCTGAAAACAAGTTAATCATTTTATGTAGTATCAGTAGTCATGGCTTGCAGGTGGTGCATTTAGCAGCACGAGACATTTTCTTTCCGATTATGCAAGTTGCATAAAAATAGGTTTATTAATAAGCAAAAATAAACCAGACCATATATGCAGTCTATATATTGTAACAATCCGTGTAATTATGTTTTGTACTGTGTTCCTCCTGTATTTGCGTACTGTAATTCCTGATGTATTGTGTTCCCTTTCCCCTCTGTATTTCCTGCCGTTTACTTATATAACCCTGTCTCTGTGCCTATAGGGCTTTTCACACTAGCCATTTCGACCCGAGGCAACTCTGGGTCGAACAGCAAGCGCTTTCACATTGCCAGTTTAAACCTGAGGTCAAAGTCACCCCTGACAGAAATTTCAACCCCGGACGCAGCACTCACCTCGGGTTGAAAAATAAAATGTGAATGCAACAGGGTTACGCTCGCCTTGGGTTGAAAATGTGATTTCCAATACATGAGAGTAGATGTTAAAACTTCATGCTGATTTGAACTCGGCTCTCATCAAGATAAGCACCAGCTAAGACATAGCTTTACAGTAAACTAATGTGATCCATCTGATATCCTTCTGCCTGGTGGATGGCTCCAGGGATCAGCTTATTTTGCCTCCTCAGTGCATCAGCACACACAACGGCTGCGATGCTGGCTCCGGCGATCAACGACAGTGTGGTCTCCCCAGCACATCAGCATGACAACCGTTTGGATTGAGCTAAGTAGGGTACATCTCTGGGGTCTTCAAGTGGGCACTTTCTGTCCTCAGTGTTTTGTCGAGTAGCCCACGACACCTCAAAAGAGCTCAACAGTGATTCTGTCATCCCAGCATCACCCCCCTCCGTCCCCCACTCAGCTCAGCCCAGCTTACTTACCCATACATCGCGTTGCTTTCTTTCTATTGTGCTTGAGATCCCCAGCGAGAATCTTTCCATCTCAACCACTGCCAGTTGCTGCTCCTTTCTCCTGCTCAAATAAGTTCTTCACTGTGCAATGCAACTCTTGGCCCCTGAACCCGACATCTCTAAGAAACCGGGTTGTAGAGTGTGCCACAAATCCTCAACAACCCACCTCCACTGGGTAAACCTGGACTCTCCATCCTCGCTGTTCCGCTTCAGCAGCTAGTTCAGCATACCGAAGTTTCTTCCTCTCATATGCCTCATCCACAGCATCCTCCTATGGCACTGTTAACTCTACCAGATCAACAAGATATGCTGCTCCAGACCACAAGACAAATCTGGTCAAAGGTTAGTGGTGGCAATCTCAGGTGGAAAAATAAGCCATTGACCAACATCTGCCAGCATTTTCCAGTCTCTAGCAGCTTCCAGTTGTCCTGGGCTAGGCTTCGTTGTAACACCTTTTCTTGGCGGTTGCTTTCCTGGGCGGATGAATGTTATCTTTTGTGTGTAATGCTTTGATGGAACTGGTGGAAACTTATTGTTCAGGTTACGTTTGTCTTCTAATGCTAAGGCGAAACATCGCAGCGCCAGAGTAAACTGTCCTTGGCTAAGACTCGCCTTACATCCTCTCGAAATATGCCTTAATGCTGCAGGTGATGAACACAAAAGACACAAGGGATCCTCAACCACCCAGAGGATTAGGATCTGTGGTGATGGGAGAACATCGTATGTTGATCTGATGAGGAAACTGATCCTGCTCTGTTCCATTGTCCATAGGGCTTGCCAGACGATCTTGCATTGTTCCACACTCTCCCAACTCATCCTTTCTCCCTGCTTGGCCTGGAAAATGGCCTTTAGGCACCTCATCCTCTCCTCCTGCTTTTGCACCTCGTTGACTACCAGCTTCCTCCGTTGAGCTGGGGTTGCCTTGTGCCATGTAGGAGGAGCTGAACTGAGACCAAGACCCCCTCTTCCATGTTGAACTTGCACCATAATATCACCAATTCGAAGGGCAGCCATAGCATCTTCCACAGCTTTCTTTGCTGTCCATTTTCTTCCAGTTTTCAACACAGGTGCTGCCTCCCTTAAACATTTGTCGTGTGAATCTACTAATGTCATTTCCAGTCGGACTTTGGTGCACTCCTTGGTTAGAGCAGAGACTGGTAGCTGCAGTATTCCTTTACCATAAAGTCCCACTCTGCTGAGGCAACATGGAACTTCTAACCATTTCCTGATGTATGAACTGGTTAAAGCTTCCAGCTTTTCAACTTTTGACAAGGAAACCTCGTACAGAGTCAGTGGCCACAACAGTCTTGGCAGTAGACCAAACTGAAAGCACCAGAGTTTCAATTTGCCGGGTAAAGCGCTGCTGTCTATGCTCTTCAACCCTTCCACTGCTTGTTGTCTAACTTCTCCCATACAAACTGTGTCTAGATTTCCATTGTACCATCTCCCAAGACTTTTCAGTGGCTTCTCAGACACTGCTGGTATTGCCTCAATTAATATAGAACCTTTTATCTACTACTTTACCTTTAGTTATAGAGATGCTCCTTGATTTAGTGGGCTTGAATTGTATTCGTGCCCATTCAATGTTATTGGTTAATTTGCCCAATATACAATTAGTGCAAGCTACTGTTGTAGTCATGGTTGTCATGTCATCCATGTATGCTTGAATTGGTGGTAGTCGCATTCCAGAAGCCAAACGCTCTCCTCCCTCTACCCATTTTGATGCCCTAATAATTATTTCCATTGCCATGGTAAAAGCCAGTGGAGAAATGGTACATCCTGTCATTATTCCAACTTCTAGGCATTGCCATGTAGTGTTGAATTCTAAAGTTGAAAAACTAAATTGCAAATCTCAAAATAGGCTTTCACTAAATTTGTTATTGTCATTGGTACGCTTAAAAAACCAAATGCTGCCCAAAGAAGTTCATGTGGCACTGAACCATATGCATTAGCCAAATCCAGGAATGTCACATGGAGCTCCTTCCTCTTTTTTTTAGCTGATTGAATTTGTTGCCAGATTACGCTGATGTGTTCTAAGCATCCTGGGAAACCTGGAATGCCCGCTTTTTGTACTGGTATAACTTGTTTTTCCCATGCCACCTTCATCAATTTCCACAGGATTCGTCTGACTGGGTTCGCAAGGATCATTAGTAATAGACAAGGATCCCCATGTCTATTACAGGGGTGCTGATATCCTGCAAACTGTGGTTTGCTTACTGTCGCTGGATTTAATTTGACTGATTTGACTGACTTCGTAAGAAGTACTGATCAATGCGAGGCCCTTGTCCCTTCTCCCTCAAGCATTTCATACTCCCTTGATGCATTATAGTAGCTAAAAACAAACGTCAAGGGCAAGGTTCACAGCTCCATGCGCAGTTGTAAATAAAAAAAATTAAAATGGCAAAAGTATTATGAAGCGACGATGAGTTGCTCAGTCTTTGAGCAAATGAAAATATTCAGCGGCAGCTGGGTGGAACAAAAATAAACATAAAAGTAACATCCGGGACTACGAATACAATTGTACAATTACTACTAATATATGATAACAATAAAACTGTTGGATATATAGGGATGTTCAGTAACTCTGATCTATATATTTTACAAGTACAACCTTTGTTTTACAATGGAGTTGCTGGAGGTCGGGGAGGGTAATCTTTGATCAAAACAACACCTGTTTTATAACACGTTAGCGAAGTTAGCAAGCGGTTCGCAGTTTGCAGTTTGCAGTTTGCAGTTTGCAGTTTGCTATTCTTTTCTACAGCTTGCTAATCATTTTTACAGCTTGCTTTTCGTGTCTACACCTGTGGGGCAGTTGCTTTGTTAAACCCCTTGACAATTTGAAATACCTCTATTAAGTCACCTCTGTCTCTCTGTTCTAGGCTCTACAGATTCAGCTCTTTCAATCAACCTTCATATGACATGCCCTTCAGTCCTGGAATTAATCGTGTTGTTCTCTTCTACTCTCTCCATTGCCTTAATGTTTTTCTTATGATATCGGGACCACGACTGGGCAAAATATTCAAAGTGTGTTCATACCAGTGCATTGTATAATTGTAATATAACTTCCCTAGATTTGAATTCAACTGTCTTGACTATATAACCTAACATTCTATTAACCTTTTTTATAGCTTCTCCGCACTCTCTAGTTGGTTTAAGAAATTCATCCACTAGTACCCCAAGTCCTTTTCATACATAGCCTCCTCTATTTCGTTACTATTCATGCTGTACTTGCCTGTGATGTTTTGGCGCCCTGTGTGCAAGACTTTGCATTTATTCACATTAAATTTCATCTGCCGCGTGTCAGCCGAAGCTTGAATCTTGTCTAAATCTTTTTGTTTTCCAATCAAGTTGCTGATTGGGAGTTGGCTACCACTTCCAGTTTTGTGTCGCCTGCAAATTTGCATAGTCTACTGATTATGTCTAGGTCCAAGTCATTTATATAGATGAAGAATAGCAATGGTCCCAATACAGATCCCTGTGGTACCCCACTTGTTACGTTACTCCAGTTTGATGCTTGGCCTCTAATTATAACTCTCTGTTTCCTATCTTATAACCAGTTCTGAATCCATGCTCCTACTTTACCATTTGTTCCTATAAATTTTAGATAGAGCTTTTCATACGGTACTTTGTCAAATGCTTTTTGAAAATCTAAGTAGATGATGCCATATGCACTATCCTTGTACACTCTAGTGGTCACCTCCTGAAAGAAATCTAGTAAATTTAACAAGATCTACCCTTTCTAAATTCATGTTGACTGTCACTCATAATATGTTGTTACTATACAAGTATTCCTCCATTTTGGTCCTTATTATGGTTTCCATGATTTTACATATGATTGATGTTAAACATATAGGTCTCTAGTTCCCAGTCAAATTTATCTCCATTTTTAAATATAGGAACAACATTGCCAATTTTCCAGTCCAGTGGGATGGCTCCATTACTCATAGATTTTTGAAATATATAACATATTGATTTAAAAATCTGTTCTTTACTGGACAGATTCCGTCGGGCCCTCAGGATTTGTTACTTTAAGTGCTGCTAGCTCCCTTAGTACTTAATTCTCTTCTATAGCAAACTCTATAAATAATGTTTCTATACATTTTAACTTTGGTATATTGTATAAATTGTCCTTTGTAACTACTTGAACAATGTATTGATTAAGTACATCTGCGATTTGGTTATTTGGTCATTACCACTGCTGTCACGTAAACTACTTACTTCCTCTTTCACTTTCCTTTTAGCATTAACATGTTAAAAAACCCTTTTGGATTAAGTTTACTATCTGACGCCACTTGCCTCTCTAATTCCCTTTTCATTCTCCTAGTCTGTTTTTTTTTCCCTACAAGTCTGTAGTCTATTTGTGAGGCTGCTCCCTTTGATTTAATAGAAATACGTAATTTTATTATATTTTTAATTCCCAGTTTAATAAATCGATTTACCCATTGTGGTGTCTTTTTCTTAAGTTTACCTTTTATAATTTTTGGGATAAATGCATCTTGCATTTCTAACATTATATCACTAAATTGAATCCAATTGTTTCCAGCTTATTATCTATTAGTTTTCTATCCCAAATTCTGTTTAGAAGTTCCTGCTGCATTCCTTTGTAATCTGCTCTCCTGGAATTGTAAACCATTGTCTTTGATTTGTGTACTGCCATTGTGTGGTTTTAATGTTTTGTTTAAATGTTTATTTTGCCTTGTGGCATTTCTTAGTTTTATTTGTTTTGGTTTATTAAAATAAATCCCTGATTTGCTAAAATTCCCTGTCTCTGAGTCTTGAGAATACCAGTATCCCCTACCATCCTGTCACACCATGTTAAACATGTCTCCATTATTTACAGTTAACTATGATTCTGTTAACCCTATAATATCATAGCTATCCACATTGACTACGGCTTCTAATTCTAGAAATGTATTTCTTATGCTTCTTGCATTTAAATATAAGCATTTCAGTTTATGAACAATTTGGTTGCGCTTTGTTGTTTGCTGTATAGTTTGTAGTGTAGCTCCCACTGGCTCTATCCATCCTGTCCCTCCTGTGTAATATTCTGATTCCATGAATGTAACAGATTAGATTGGGCAAGTTTTTAGAGTAATTGAAGCTCATTCTTGTTGTTATTATTATGCTTCATTTATTCATTTATGTATGTATGTATGTATTTATTTATTTGCTTAGCTGGCCAAATAGATATGATATTAACATAATTATTAATTAATTTATGATTTAAGGGTTTTTTTCTGTTGTATAGAAACAGGTTTTAAAGTGTTTGCCTTCCTGAAGACTAGCAGGTTTTATGTATAGATTTTGCAGTAACATTTGCATAACATTCAGTTGACCTCAGTGGTTTGAAATTATTATTATTATTATTATTATTATTATTATTATTATTATTATTAGTAGTAGTAGTAGTCCTATTTAAATGCCTAAAAAACACGACTCGACTGTTATCTTCATACTGGGAACTTTGGAACCTGGGGGGCTCAGCCTGCTGCGTGGTGTAGCGTACTCCACTATCAATTACATCGTCTTTATCTCAGGCACACATCACATCACCTGCCGACTTTTTTTGGTGAGAAACTTTTCACGCTTTTCATTGTTTTTACTTCAGTCAGAGCTTTTGCCTGTCCCCACAATAGAATCGGCTTAGCACTATTCTAACCCGCATCAAACTTTAAAAGAACATCGATTTCCAGCACCTGTTCTAATAAGAACATAAGAACATAAGAAAGTTTACAAACAAGAGGAGGCCATTCGGCCCATCTTGCTCGTTTGGTTGTTAGTAGCTTCTTGATCCCAAAATCTCATCAAGCAGCTTCTTGAAGGATCCCAGGGTGTCAGCTTCAACAACATCTCAACAACATAGACGTATCGCACATGCATGCACATATAAAAAATTGCCAATATGTTCTGAGGAGTATTGTATGGCGCAAAGTAAGAGACGAGAGAAGGCTTTTTGTCGCCCTGTATCTGTGATTCATTGTACAGGTGTTTTATTTTGTGTTTTTATTAGGATCTGACCTGCATGTTTAAAGCTCTACCTCAGTACCTGGTGTGGTAAGTTTAATTTATTTCCTTTTTTATTTAATAATAATAATTTATTTATTTGTATTTTGTTAAAAAAGACGTTTGATTTGGAAATTACAACGTGGGTTACATGCTGCTAAATGAAGCTGCTTGTTTATAAATGTCTTGATGGGAGTGTTTAATGGTCTCGTGATTATCTGTTGCTTGCAGATTCGGGTTGTTTTCAATCTAATTTTGTTTCTTTAACTTTATATGACATTTTTTATTTATTTATTATTAGCCTAAATATTATTTGTACCGACGTATATCTTAATGACCTTAAATTGCTGTTATAAATCAAGAAAATCAGCTTACTGATTTCAACAAAAACAAGTAAAAGGGTTTCCTTTTTTAAAAACAAAATACTTCTGCTATATTATATGACCTGTGTCCCCAATTGATGTTTCTAAATTATGAGGGGTCAAATCAGAAACGGTTGCATCCATAGGCAACATTACATTACAAACTATTTCTCTCTGGAAATTGGAAAGCTTTCATTTATGTTACCACAGCAGTAATGTTAAAATAACTAACATTTAAATGTTATCTCTTTATTTGTGGTCGATTTCACATAGTGGGCCATAAACCAAAAATATATTATAGGAATGCGTTTGTTTTTCATATTCGGACTGTGGTATATTGGAGTGGGTGTGCTTACTGTTACATTTGAGTGTTTTGCATAATATCCTAAAATAAAAGATCAGCAGTTATTTTTTCATCTTATTTTATTCATAAAATAAAACACCAACATGGACTTGTTATTCCTCTTGTATATGTATGATAAGATAATGTGAACGTACGATATTGTAGCAAATCTCAATCAACACAGGCAGGCGCATCACAGGCGAGGCATTCCACACACAGGCAGAGTGGCAGGCGTGAACCTGGGACCTCTCGCACTAAGGCATAGCGGCGGTAGGAGCGTATATCGGGCTTATGTCTTTGTGTGTGATTATGTCACATACCAGCCCTGTTGCTGCATTCACGACACACACACACACACACACACACACACACACACACACACACACACACACACACACACACACACACACACACACACACACACACACACACACACACACACACACACACACACACACACACACACACACACACACACACACACACACACACACACGTGTTGTGTGTATATAGTACCAGTCAAAAGTTTGAGTTCACCTGCTTGAAACAAGGGTTTTCATGATTATGTAATTCATGATTAATGCTTTTAACTGTATAAACTTGTCTATAAACACTTAATATTTCATGATATGATACGTCTACTTAGATAAGCTGATAATAATATGTGAATTGCATTCAAAAATTTAATTTTTAAATGAAAATGTAAATCTCGTCAATTGCAATGAAATGGTCACCCAAAGCAACGGGATTTCAGTCTGAAGCCCAAGTCAGTTAAAAGTCTGAAATATGTGTTAGAACACTGGCCTGAGTATAAAAGTGTCTTTGTTAGATGTTCTCTATGTTAACTAGCATGTTACTTAATTAACCTTTTGTCACCAATTATTGTTAACAGGTGAGGGTCCATGATTACTATAAATATAGGTAGCATAGGCACAAGTTTGTCATTCCTGAATGTAAGGGAGCAGAAAATGGCAAAATACACTCAGTTAAGCAAAGAAAAAAGACAGTCTGTAATTACTTTAAGAAAAGAAGGTCAATCTTTAAGACAAATCGCAAGAACTTTGCCAGTGTCTTTAACTGCTGTGGCCAAGACCACCAAACAATTTGAAGAAATTGGCACTCATGAGGACCGAACAAGGTCAGGCAGGCCAGAGGTGACCTCAGAATCAGAGAACAAGTTCATTCGAGTCACAAGTCTGCAAAATCAGCGATTAACTGCCCCTGAAATACAAGCTCAGCTAAATGCTACTAGAAGTACACATGTTTCAACCTAACTGGAAGAATTGCTGCAAAGAAACCATTGTTAAGAGTGCAGAATAAGAGGAAGAGACTTGCCTGTGCCAAAGGAACCACAGAAACTGGACGTTTGAGGAGTGGCAGTCAGTCTTATGGACCGATGAGTCAAAATTTGAAATATTTGGGTCCGACTGCCGAGTATTTGTAAGACTCAGAGAGGGTGAGCGCATGGGTTCTGCATGTGTGGTTCCCACTGTCAAGCATGGAGGAGGCAGTGTCACGGTCTGGGGTTGCTTTGCTGGTGACCGAGTTGGTGATCTTTACCAAGTCCGTGCCCTACGGCTAGTTGGGCAGTCCTTCATTCTTCAGCAAGATAATGACCCGAAACACACCTCAAGAATTATCTGGCAAAGAAGGAAAGTGAAGGACAACTCAATCTAATGACCTGGCCTGCCCAGTCTCCAGACCTTAATCCCATATAACTTGTATGGGACGAATTGGACAGAAGAGTCAAAGCAAAGCTACCCACAAGTGCCCTACATCTCTGGGAATTGCTGCAGAAGAGCTGGAAAGACATGTCGAGTGATTTCCTGCTGAAACTTGTTAACCGAATGCCTCGTGTTTGTGCGGCTGTTATTAAGGCAAAGGGTGTCTATTTTGAGGAATCCAAGATTTAGAGACAATTTTCAATTTTCTTGAACATTGCTTTGATACTCCTTTGTTTTGTATATTGCAACATGTGTTTTCATTTAAGTATTTACAGAAACATATACCACGTAAAACATTGTCAATAATGAAAAAAACCTAGTTTCCAGCAAGTGTACTCAAACTTTTGACTGACGCTGTATATATGTGTGTGTGATATATAATGTGTGTATGGTGTAAGTGCAGGTTTTAATTTGACCTTATTAAATACTCAAACAGTAAACAATAAAACAAAACCTGTACTAATACTTACAAACATGCACAAAAGCAACATGCCCGTAAACAAAAAAACTATGCATCAGCTGCAGAGTCACTTAAAGACATCTCATCCAAAAGACGGGGCATAAGGAGGTTAAGGACTTGCTCAGGGTCACACAATGAGTCTGTGGCTGAGCCAGGATTTAAACCGGGGAACTCCTGGTTACAAGCCCTTTTCTTTAATCAGTGGACTGCATTTCCCTTCAGTATTGATCACCATAGCATTATATGATTTCCTGTACTGTGGCACCAAAAAATATCTCGGGCAGTGATCCTGTGTTTCAAACTCTGTAGATTGATAACATTGCTGATGTTCTTCCATCCTGTGGATTTGGCTGCCTTTTGAAAACAGTAATCAGAACAAACTAGTACTGCAGGTACGTCACTTTGTGGTGAACAGAATGTGTTACGGATATGGAAATAAGACTCCTATTGCATAGCAGTTTCACCCATTCCAGGTTTTACTACAAGCTTGATAAGCCACAGAGTATAGCTAACATAGATAGTCCTATTAAACTCATTGTAAAACCAGGAATGGATCAAACTACTATGCAGTTGGAGTCTTGTTTCCATCCTTGCATCATCTGTTTCTTTAAGCAAATTGACTTTAAAACTTCCTTTTTTAATTTGGTTTATAAGGATGTAAACTGCAACGTCAAATGTAATGTTTGTAAATGTTTACAAGCTATGTGGATGTTACTGTATATGCATGTGTTTAGTAACAATTGTGGGAAAGCAGAAGGATCTCCACAATAACTGAATTTCAACAATTAAAAAAACAAAATCAAGAATAAAAATAAGTCATTTCTCTTTTAAAAACAGATAAATAATATCATGGGATTTCTCAAGTACGGAATGCAAAATAAATAAATTGCTAAGGGCACTCTGTCTGTACGTCATGCTTACAGGTGGGGGTCAAGAAGAGCTACTTCCTTGTAATGACCCCTGGGCAACGTCTCTGACGGCAAAAAGCTCTTCAGATCGAACTTACCATGCAATGCTTAAGCAAAGCAATGTTGGGCTTGGTTAGTACTTGGATGGGAGACCACCTAGGAATACTGAGTGCTGTAGGTTGCATGTTAAGCTTATACAAATATATATATATATTATATATATATATATATATATATATATATATATATACATATACACAGTGCCTTGCAAAAGTATTCAGACCCCTGACCAATTCTCTCATATTACTGAATTACAAATGGTACATTGAAATTTTGTTCTGTTCGATATTTTATTTTAAAACACTTAAACTCAAAATCAATTATTGTAAGGTGACATTGGTTTTATGTTGGGAAATATTTAAGAAAAATAAAAAACTAAAATATCTTGCTTGCATAAGTATTCAACCCCCACAAATTAATATTTGGTAGAGCCACCTTTCGTTGCAATAACAGCTTTAAGTCTTTTGGGGTAAGTATGTACCAGCTTTGCACACAGTGTCGGAGTGATTTTGGCCCATTCTTCTTGGCAGATTTGCTCCAGGTTGTTCAGGTTGGTTGGATGACGCTTGTGGACCGCAATTTTCAAATAGTGCCACAGATTCTCAATGGGATTGAGATCAGGACTTTGACTGGGCCACTGTAGGACATTCACCTTTTTGTTCTTGAGCCACTCCAATGTTGCTTTGGCCTTGTGCTTGGGATCATTGTTCTGCTGAAAGGTCAATTTCCTCCCAAGCTTCAGTTTTTTAGCGGACTGAAGCTGATTCTCTTACAGTATTTTCCTGTATTTTGCTCCATCAATTCTTCCTTCAATTGTAACAAGATGCCCAGTCCCTGCTGATGAGAAGCATCCCCACAGCATGATGCTGCCACCACCATACTTCACTGTAGGGATGGTGTGTCTTGAGGCATGGGCAGTGTTAGGTTTGCGCCACACATAGAGCTTTGAGTTTTGGCCAAAAAGCTCTATCCTGGTCTCATCTGACCACCCTTTTCCCACATCGCAGCTGGGTCACTCTCATGCTTTCTGGCAAACTCCAGACGTGCTTTCAGATGGTACTTTTTGAGTAACGGCTTCTTTCTTGCCACCCTCCCATACAGGCCAGTGTTATGCAGACCTATTGATATGGTTGACTGGTGCACCATTACTCCACTCCCAGCCACTGAACTCTGTAGCTCCTTCAAAGTGATTGTTGGCCTCTCTGTGGCTTCTCTCACAAGTCTCCTCCTTGTCTGAACGCTGAGTTTTGAGGGACTGCCTTCCACAGCACAGGGGTTGAATACTTATGCAAGCAAGATATTTCAGTTTATTATTTTTCTTTAAAATATTTCCCAACATAAAACCAATGTCACCTTACAATAATTGATTCTGAGTTTCAGTGTTTAAAAATAAAATATCAAACAGAACGAAATTTCAATGTACCATTTGTAATTCAGTAATATGAGAGAATTGGTCAGGGGTCTGAATACTTTTGCAAGGCACTGTATATGCTTACAGGTTTTTAATATATCATATGTCTTGAACAAAGAAGGCTACGCGCCGATTTAATTCAAGCATTCAAAATTCTATAAGGTATTGACAGTGTCGACCCAAGGGACTTTTTCAACCTGAAAAAAGAAACAAGCACCAGGGGTCACAAATGGAGATTAGATAAAGGAGCATTCAGAACAGAAAATAGAAGGCACTTTTTTACACAGAGAATTGTGAGGGTCTGGAATCAACTCCCCAGTAATGTTGTTGAAGCTGACACCCTGGGATCCTTCAAGAAGCTGCTTGATGAGATTCTGGGATCAATAAGCTACTAACAACCAAACAAGCAAGATGGGCCGAAGTTGTTGTAAATTTGCTTATATTCTAAAGAACCTATTAACCAGTTTGGATGAAATTTGTTAAATATAATCTATAGTGCTGGTGATGGATAGGACCAGAATCTAGAGTTTTAGGGAGACACCTGTCCATCCATCCCTAAGTTACACTATAAGCTTCTTGGACGGCGAACATCCGTGTATGTGGGTAATATCAGCACAAGTAGAAGTGAATGGACCGAAGCTGAAAGCAGAGGCTGCAAGTGCAGATATAACATGTAGACAGATGCGCTCTGTCCTATAACTGTTGTATACTGCTTTATTATTAATATACAAGTTAAAGATCCCATAAAATACATATCGCTTGGGATGTGGGTGTGGTTCATAGGAGCCTACACTGTGTACTGCTTAATCTCTCCTCTCTCTCGAATTGTGGGAGGAGCCAGGTGGTGAGTGGAGCACAGGAGTTGCCAATCAGGAGAGTCTAAGCTTTTGCAATTTATTTATATATACATATATTCCGTGTTTTATGTTTGTTGGTTCATATTTTTTGGTAATAGTGTTAAGACTTTGTTGTTTGTTAAGCTGATTGTAGATCGGCAAAAATCACCGACATGGCGTGTAGTTAGGGGGGAGGGGGTGTATTAACTCATCAGCATGGCTGTCGCTGTGTGCCTGATATTGTGGTGTCGGTGGAGGATTGCCTGGTGGCAGTAGGAGAGGTTGTGGGCTTTGACAAAATAAAATCAGCTTCGAGGCTGAATAAAGCTCTAGTCATTTTTTTTTTTAACTCATGTGGATTTGGTCAATAAGCTGGTGGAGGATGGTTTTAGTGTGCAGGGATCATTTACTGAAGTTTCACCTTTAGTAACACCCGTAACCAAAGTAGTATTGTCTAATGTCCCTCCCTTAAGAAACAAGTTAATGGAAATAGAGTTATCAGGATATGGAAAATTAATGTATCCCTGTGGCAGAGCAAAGCTCTGCCCTTTAAATTGGCAGGGATGGGGTTAACTTCCCCTACCTGCCTGGGTTTATTATGTTCAGGTGGCTGGGGTTGATTAGTTGATTAGGTTGATTAACGATCAATCAGCGCCCAGCCACCTGACATAAAAGGAGGCCTCTGCTTCTCATTTGGAGAGAGGGAGCTGAGGAAGCAGGTTGGTTTGTTTTTGGTTGTTTGGAAAGTTTGAATCCAGTGAAGGCATTGCCCAGCCTGGAAATTGTTATTTTTGTAAATTTAGCTTTTTGTCTTTCTTTGTGTTTAAATTGTTTTGTTTTGGCCCTTGTGCCCTTTCATTTTTGTGTTTATTTATAATAAAATTATTTTTTTGAACTGCAGTCTGTCTCTGGGCCTCTTTCCACTCGCCAGCCTGCCACAATCCCATTAAGACGATCCCTCTAGGTTGCAAAAATCCCAGTGTGAAACATGTTTTAGAAGGTAAGCGTTTATTTTACAAAATGACCCTAATATAGTTACTGAGGTAGCGTGGAATTTTAACGTAGAGGGGATGAATTGTGTTGTTTTCGCCAGCTCTGATATGATGAGGTGTTTTAAATGTGGAGCTCAGGGACATCAAAGAAAACAGTGTCAGAGAAACAGGGATCGAATTGAAGCAAGCAAAGCAGGATGAGGGAGCTCCTGGCGGGGAGGAGGTTGGGGGCGAACGGAGCCAGCAATGCCCGAGTCAAAAAGAAAAGCAAACGGCCTAAAGAAGGAGAAATAAAGTGGGATTCTGTGGGCAACGGAGAGAAGACTCAAAGTAAGATTCTGCCTGGATCAGACCCAATCCTGGATTGATACGATTTTTCTGTTGCGCAGATCGAGATCAAGTCAAGTTCAATCCTAGATTACATTCCAATCCTGGTGTTAGGTGGATTGAGTCTGAATTTGTGCGAAGATGGACGGTTATTTTGAATGTGTTATGCAAATTTGGGATGCAAGAATGATGAGATATTATGCTGTTTGTGATTGTAGCAATCCTTTTATTGAATTTAGTGATGTAAGTTGTATGCAGCGATTCAGAATGAGAAAAGAAAGCATAACGGAATTAGTTAATATATTAAAACCACAAATAGTTAGATACAGAGACAAAAGACTCTCTTCCTTCACTCAATCAAGTGCTACTTACTCTGAGATTATGCCACTTGTTCGTTTCAGAAAGTAATCGGGGACCTGTTTATGTCGATGCGTCGACTTGGTGTAGAGTAATTCACAGGATCACTGAAGCTATAGCAAATTTACATGAGCAATATATTACATTTCCAACGAGAGAACGCATTTCACGCCATTGTATACAGCAATTGTTTTTTTTAGAGCAGGTTTTCCAGCTGTAGTAGGTGCTATAGACTGCACTCATGTGCCAATAAATTCACCAGAGGGCGATAAAGCTGAAATGTTTCGGAATCGTAAAGGGTTTTTTTCAATCAATGTGCAAATGATTTGTAATACAAAGCTAATTATTACCAACGTAGTCGCTCAATGGCCTGGATCCACACATGATTCTCGAATATTTGATAACAGTTTTGTTTGTGCCAGGTTTGAAAATAAGGTGATTGGAGGTTTATTGTTAGATGACAATGGCTATCCCTGTAGGCACTATTTAATGTCCCCAATTTTAAACCCAGCAACTGGTCCTGAAAGACATAAGAACATAAGAAAGTTTACAAATGAGAGGAGGCCATTCGGCCTTCTTGCTCGTTTGGTTGTTATAGCTTATTGATCCCAGAATCTCATCAAGCAGCTTCTTGAAGGATCCCAGGGTGGCAGCTTCAACAACATTACTGGGGAGTTGATTCCAGACCCTCACAATTCTCTGTGTAAAAAAGTGCCTCCTATTTTCTGTTCTGAATGCCCCTTTGTCTAATCTCCATTTGTGACCCCTGGTCCTTGTTTCTTTTTTCAGGCTGAAAAAGTCCCTTGGGTCGACACTGTCAATACCTTTTAGAATTTTGAATGCTTGAATTAGGTCGCGACGTAGTCTTCTTTGTTCAAGATTGAACATATTCAATTCTTTTAGCCTGTGTGCATATGACATGCCTTTTAAGCCTGGAATAATTCTGGTCACTCTTCTTTGCACTCTTTCTAGAGCAGCAATATCTTTTTTATAGCGAGGTGACCAGAACTGCACACAATATTCAAGATGAGGTCTTACAAGTGCATTGTACAGTTTTAACATTACTTCCCTTGATTTAAATTCAACACTTTTCACAATGTATCCAAAGCATCTTGTTAGCCTTTTTTATAGCTTCCCCACATTGTCTATATGAAGACATTTCTGAGTCAACAAAAATCCCTAGGTCTTTTTCATAGATTCCTAGATTGATAATTTCAGTATCTCCCATATGATATTTATAATGTATATTTTTATTTCCTGTGTGCAGTACCTTACACTTTTCTCTATTAAATGTCATTTGCCATGTGTCTGCCCAGTTCTGAATCTTGTCTAGATCATTTTGAATGACCTTTGCTGCTACAACAGTGTTTGCCACTCCTCCTTCTTTTGTGTCATCTGCAAATTTAACAAGTTTGCTTACTATACCAGAATCTAAATCATTAATGTAGATTAAGAATAGCAGAGGACCTAATACTGATCCCTGTGGTACACCACTGGTTAACACACTCCATTCTGAGGGTTTTCCTCTAATCAGTACTTTCTGTTTTCTACATGTTAACCACTCCCTAATCCATGTACATGTGTTTCCTTGAATCCCATGTTTGAGAATTAATCTTTTGTGCGGGACTTTGTCAAAAGCTTTCTGGAAATCTAAATAAACCATGTCATATGCTTTGCAATTATCCATTATCGATGTACATAGGGTCACGTCAAATCACTCGAAATCCTTTCAAAAAAGCAAGAAGTTAGTGTGATGAGTCAAAGGGTTTTCGGTCTGTGATTCAGCCTCCCGACAGTAGATGGCATCAAACCAACTCGGGACTTCCCTTACCAAGATCTCGTGACCATGGCAAAAGTCATCTTTTGAGGGGCGGCACCTTGGTGAGGGGCGGAAGTACGAGTATGTAAATTCCAGCCACTGGAGTCAAGTGAAGGATAAGGACACGTGTCGGTTGGGGATTGGTGTTCCACTGACTACAGAGGCGGGACATTACATACTAAAGGGAACGTACTACTGTGTTCGGGGTTGGTCCGAAAGTAAAGTAGGAGGAGTAACGGGTGGAGGGAGAGTCTGGTTTTGTGCAGCGGGATTTTTGAAACACTAACATTTCTTTTGTCTTTTTTTTGTTTATGTATGGTCACCACGAAGACAAATTAAAGACGAGTCATCACAGTTTGTTTTGGATTCCACCCCTGCACTCCTTCCCTCACACCATTTTGTTTTTCGTTTGTTATTTAATCCTTTTGTTGTGTATAGAAAATAAAAATAAATTATTTTATTTCTGTACACATAAATTACTGTCTGGACATTCCATTTAATACACTCTCGCCTCACACGTGGTGTCAGAAGTGAAAATGGATCCAGCTACAGTTTTGACAATGTTTAGGGAGCAGGAGGAGAAGCGAGAGGAGAGAGAGACACGGCACCTGGAACAGCTCGCCCAGTTCTTGGGACAGCTGGTAGAAAAACTATCAATATCAACATCAGAGAGAGCGGTTGCCCGGATGTTTGCAGCTCAGCCTAATCTTCAGAAGATGACCTCGGAAGATGATCCCGAGGCTTTCTTGATTACGTTTGAGAGAGTGGCAGAGGCTGCAGAGTGGCCTAGGGAACACTGGGCCATGAAATTGGCACCCTGCCTGACAGGGGAAGCTCAGGCAGCGTATCGAGCCCTGACGGCCACGAATGCAGGGGACTATGTTAAAGTTAAAGAAGCCATTCTCTCACGCCTCGGGATCACGGAGGAAACATACCGGCGCCGTTTTCGGGAATACCAGCTGTCCAAGGGGATGCGGCCCCGGGTTGCGGGACAATATCTTTTAGATCAGTGCACCCGGTGGCTGCGGCCAGAAGAACATACACCCCAAGAACTGGTGCAGAAAATAGTTATAGAACAGTTTGCGTCTATACTACCGCCAGGGAATCGAGAGTGGATTAAGAGGAATAGACCTACCACTCTCGAGGATGCCCTCCTCCTGGCGGAGGCCTACGAAGACGCAAACGAAGGTGCCGGGTCAGACCCCACTCCTGCCCCTAAACTAACTCGGACCAACCAACCAATGAAGCCCAGAGGGGGTAACCGGACCTTCAGACCATGGAGGTCGAGGTTAGCCCCATCCTGGGCGAGAGAGAATCCCCCTAACCTGCCGGTCGCGGACTCGCAGGACAGATTAACTCCGTTGATGCCTCCTAACCAAGTGTGCTACCAATGTAATGAGCCTGGACACATTGCCAGGAATTGTCCAGTAATAAAGGTGGACCTGGCGACAAGATCCTGGTCAGCAGTAACAGGTAGGAACACTGGGGAATGTCGGGAGGGCCCTTATCAGTTAAGAGTACAGGTCGGGGGAAAGAGTACTTACGCATTTGCGGACTCTGGGTGTGCACAAACATTGATTCGGCAAGCTCTCTTGGATGGGGTAGCCTGGGAGCCACAGGGTAAAGTGGCTATCTCCTGTATTCATGGAGAAACTCGGGTTTATCCCACCACTAAAGTTAGACTTATTGTAGGTGATTATTCAGCTTGCGTTAAAGTGGCTGTAGCGCAATGTTTACCATACCCTGTTCTCCTGGGAAGAGACTGGCCGTTTTTTGATCGTATTTTAGGTCGGGAAATGGTCTTAGTTTCTACCAGGGGACAATTAAAGCAACAGGAGAAAACAATTGGCGAGATTTTTCCGTTGCAATCCGACCTGTTTAACCCTAAAATCCGCCCAAGAAAAACAAAAAGAGAGCGTCGGGTGGAAAAATATGAGGGAACTCTGAGACGACAAGGGGAGGGGTCTGACACAAAAGTAAACCAATCGCTGAAACGGCAAGGAAAGGGAGTAGGTATTCAGTGTAACCGGGGCTGCGAGGTTACTGAGGTGGAAGGTCATGTAATAAAAGACACTCCTCTCTGTGTACCTAACCATTGGGACCGAGATATTGACTTGGGATATGAACAACAAAATGATCCCACGTTACAGTATGCTTGGAAACAGGTTAGATATGTTGAGGGGAAGGATATGCAGGAAGGACAACCGGTGGTATTTCCGCATTTTTCTGTATCTGGGCACTTATTATATAGAATAACCCGGGCTCCCGGGACGGGACAGCTCGTAAAACAGTTATTGGTTCCTAGGCCTTTTCAGTCAGAAGTCATGAGATTGGCGCATGACATTCCATTTTCAGGTCATTTGGGAACTGAAAAGACTCAGGAACGAATTCTGGCCCGGTTTTTTTGGCCTGGGGTTTATGGTCTTGTGCGGAAGTATGTATCGGAGTGTCCTGAATGTCAATTAGCTGCCCCTAAGTCAGTTCGCCCCGCACCTCTGGTTCCACTTCCAATTATTGGGGTACCGTTTGAAAGGATTGGTGTAGATTTAGTAGGCCCTCTGGAGGGAACAGAGTCAGGATATCGGTATATTTTAGTAGTAGTGGACTACGCAACGAGATATCCAGAAGCTGTTCCCTTACGCTCTATGAATGCAATAGCTGTAGCGAATGAATTGGTAAAAATATTCTCTAGGGTGGGAATCCCGAAAGAAATTCTCACTGATCAGGGCACTAATTTTATGTCAGACTGTATTCAGCAACTATATAAATTATTGAAAATTCGTTCAATTAGAACCTCAGTTTTTCATCCACAAACGGATGGGCTTGTTGAACGATTTAATCAGACTTTGAAAAATATGTTGCGCCGCTTTGTAGATCAAGAAAAACGCAATTGGGCTAAACTGCTTCCCTACTTGCTCTTTGCAGTTCGCGAGGTACCACAATCCTCAACGGGGTTTTCCCCGTTTGAGCTCTTGTACGGTCGGCAGCCGCGGGGTATCTTGGATCTCATAAGAGAAGGCTGGGAAGAACAGTCAAAGGAGTCTAAAAATGTAGTAAAATACGTGTTGCAGTTACGCGATCGCTTAGAATTAGTCGGTCGATTGGCACATGACAATCTCAAAGCGGCACAGCAGAAGCAGCAACAAAGCTACAATAAAAATGCAAGAATTCGGAACTTTCGACCTGGAGATAAAGTGTTGTTATTGTTGCCCTCATCGGAATCTAAGTTGTTTGCTAAATGGCAGGGTCCCTTTCAGGTTATTCGAGCAATTGGTAAAGTCAATTATGAGATCCGACAGCCTGGGCGTCGGAAAGAAAGTCAAATTTATCATGTTAATCTCCTGAAACCGTGGAAAGAACGGGAAGTCCATTTTATATCTCCTGTACAGGAGGGAGAGGATTTTGGACCCTCAATTGAGTCAGAGTCAGCAATTGAGGTCCCGATGGGGGAACAATTAACTCCTGATCAGCGTGAAGAGGTAAGCAATCTAATTAAAATGTTCAGTGATGTGTTTTCTAACGTGCCTGGAAGAACGCATTTGATCGAACATGCTATTATCACTCCGCCAGGTCTAAGAGTTAGACAGAGACCGTATCGCATTCCAGAGAGTCGGAGAGATTCTGTTCGAAGGGAGGTGGAGTGTATGTTGAAACTTGGGGTAATTGAACCTTCCCGAAGTGAGTGGTGTAGCCCAATAGTACCAATAGACAAGCCAGATGGGTCACTACGATTATGTATCGATTTTAGGAGGGTGAATGCTATCTCCAAGTTTGATGCATATCCCATGCCTCGAGTAGATGAACTCTTAGACAAACTGGGGCAAGCTCGGTTTATTTCAACTCTGGATCTGACGAAAGGATATTGGCAAATTCCATTAACGAAAGCCTCTCGTGAGAAAACGGCATTTTCAACCCCAGAGGGTCTTTTTCAATTTTGTACTATGCCGTTCGGACTTCATGGAGCGCCTGCTACTTTTCAGAGACTAATGGACAGGGTTTTACAACCTCATCGAGAGTATGCAGCTGCGTATATCGATGATGTAGTCATTTATAGTTCTTCCTGGAGAGAACATTTGACTAGATTAGAAGCCGTCTTACAGTCTCTGAGGAGGGCGGGGCTCACAGCGAACATGGCAAAGTGCGCTATTGGAAAAGAAGAAACTAAATATTTAGGTTTCATAATGGGTAAGGGTAGAGTGAAACCGTTGGTTTCAAAAGTCCAGGCTTTGTTGGATTCACCGGTACCTACCACGAAAACCCAGGTGAGATCACTGTTAGGGTTGGCTGGTTATTACCGCCGCTTTATTCCACACTTTTCCACTATAGCCGCCCCTCTCACTGATCTCACTAAAAAGAACGCTCCAAATAAAATTAAGTGGAGTGCAGAGTGTCAGACAGCCTTTGAATCTATTAAAACTAATTTGAGTCAGGCCCCAGCATTAATAAGCCCGGATTTCAGCCGAGAGTTCGTCCTGCAGACAGATGCATCGCAGACTGGTCTGGGGGCGGTTCTGTCCCAGGAGAGAGATGGTATAGAACACCCGATACTATACATCAGTCGGAAGTTACTGCCCAGAGAACAGAGGTATTCGGTAGTGGAGAAAGAATGCCTGGCAGTGAAATGGGCAGTGGAATCTTTAAAATACTATCTTCTGGGACGACCCTTTGTACTCATCACAGATCACGCTTCTTTAAAGTGGTTAGACACGATGAAGGATTCAAACGCTAGGATTACGCGGTGGTACCTGGCGCTCCAACCCTTCGCCTTTCAAATAAGGTATCGTGCGGGTAAGTTACATCAAAATGCTGATTTTTTTTCCCGGGAGGGAGGTAAAAGGGAAGGGTTAGAGGTTTCCGAGTGTTCCTTCGGCTCCACTCTGAGGGGTGGCGTGGAAAAGTACAGAGCAGTTTCGAAGCAGAAAGGAGAAATTGCATCTTGAATTGCTTTAATCAGAAAACAGAGGACATTGGGGAAACACAGCAGCAGCCGCGTGTGTTTTTGTGATAACAAACAAGCTGAAACTCGGAGCAGCTGATTCAAATTCAGCGCCGTTTTGAGACACGGGCGAGGGGAGGAGCCGACAGCACAGCAGAACAACGCAGTTAAACGAGGCAGTCTTCCCAGCGACAGCGAGTGGAAGCGACAGCGAGTGGGAGAAGTACAGAGCAGTTTCGAAGCAGTTTGAAAGCAGGTTGACGGCTGCAGAAGAAACTAAACTTAAAAAAAAAAAAAAAAAAAACCTCAACATGGTCTTCAAGCCAGTAATCTGTGACACCTGCTTGATGTGGGAAATCCGAGAAAAGCCAGCGGAGCTAAACCAAGTGTGCGTAAAGTGCCGCGCGATCCAGGATTTGCATAAACTAGTAAGTATGCTAGAAATGGAGCTGGAAGAAGTGAGACAGCAACAGGATCTTGAGGAACTGGCACACCCACAATTCATGGAAGTCTGCATCACCCCTAACAGACTGAAAGCCACCAGGGAGATAGAAGGTCAGAACAGCTGGGTTCAGGTAGGCAGAAGCAGGGAAAAAAAGAAACTTCGTCAAACACAACCACCAGAAATCAAAACAACCAACAGATTTGAGTCACTTCAGAATTTTGATGAGCAGAACCAACAACAAGAGAATGAAAGGAACAACATCCAGGACCCTATTGACAGTGGTGACCAGACAGCAAAAAGAAGGGAGGTCATGATTGTTGGGGACTCCATATTGAGAAACACAGCAAGTTCAATTCGCAGTTTGGACCCCCTTACTACAACAGTGTGCTGCCTTCCGGGAGCCTCGGTCAAGCACATCACTGAAAACGTGGACAGGCTCCTAGAACGAACAGGAGACGACCCGGTAGTAGTCGTCCACATCGGTACAAACAACATTGGAAGAGACAGACCAAAATCCCTGCAAAACAAATTCAGAGAGCTAGGAAGGAAATTAAAAGAGAAAACCAAAACTGTGGTATTTTCTGGTATACTACCCGCACCTTGCAAAGGACCATATGGACAGCTGGAAATAATTAATCAAAACCAATGGCTGAAGACGTGGTGCACACGGGAAGGCTTCACCTATCTTGATCATTGGACCACATTCTACAACGAGGACTATCTGTATAGACGGGATGGACTGCATTTAAATAACAAGGGAACTAGTCTACTTGGAGAAAAGATCCTCGAGCAGGTTCGGAAGCATTTAAACTAGAAAGGAAGGGGGGAGAAATCAACAAAAAAACAGAAGGGAGACCGCATCAAAACAAGAACAACAACTCAGGTAAGACAACCATTAAATGTGTTTATCTAAATGCTAGAAGTATCAGAAACAAAATTCTAGAACTTGAAGCTACTGCACTAACAGGTAACTATGATGTGATAGGTGTTACAGAAACGTGGTTGTCTGAGAGTGATGGGGACGAATATAATATTTGTGGGTATACACTGTATAGGAAAGACAGGCAGGACAGAAGAGGAGGAGGGGTAGCGCTATACATAAGAAACAGTCTTGAAGCCCAGGTGTTAAACCTGGACAAAGAAAATAAAACCGAATCAATATGGGTCAGAATAACAGACAAAAATTCAAAAGGCATAATAATAGGAGCATGCTATAGACCGCCAGATTCAGACGGTGAGCACAATAATCTGTTATACAATGACATTAGAAATGTGTGTAGCAAAGGAGAAGCCATACTAATGGGGGATTTCAACTTCCCCCAAATAAAATGGGAAAACCCGGTGGGTAGCGCGAAGGATGAAATAGAAATGGTGGAAATGACAAATGACTGCTTCCTAACACAATTTGTGAAGGCACCCACTAGAGGGGAGGCATGCCTTGATTTAGTCTTTTCAAATAACGAAGATAGAATAACTAAAACAGAGGTCAGAGAACCACTGGCAAACTCAGACCACAACATGGTCTCATTTGAAGTGTTTTTTAAATCCCCAAAAGTAAAGACTAAAGCTAAGGTTTACAATTTTAGAAAAGCAAACTATGAAGGTATGAAACAGAGACTAACAGAAGTAGATTGGAGTAAAATAGAGAAAACACCCACAGAAGAAGGATGGTTGTTCTTCAAAAATGTAGTACTAGAGGCGCAAAACAATTACATCCCTAAAGTAGACAAATCTAAATGTAAAACTAAATTGCCAAAATGGTTTAATAGATCAATTAAAAAAAATATTCAGCGAAAAAAGGCACTTTACAGAGCATTAAAAAAGGACCAAAAAGAAAGTACACAGAAAGAGTACACAGAACTGCAAACGCAAGTCAAAAAGGAAGTTAGAAAGGCCAAGAGAGAAATAGAAATGAACATTGCTAAGGGAGCTAAAACCAATTCCAAAATGTTTTTCCAATATTACAACAGCAAGAGAACATTCAAAGAGGAGATTAAATGTTTAAGAGATACAAATGGCAAAATCGTAGAGGAAGAAAAAAAAAATAGCAAATATGTTAAATGATTACTTTTCACAAGTTTTTACAAAGGAAGATACTGACAACATGCCCCACATGTCATCCAGTTCCTATCCAGTTTTAAATAACTTTAGCATAACTGAGGCAGAAGTGTTAAAGGGACTAGGAGCTCTTAAAATAAACAAATCCCCTGGGCCGGATGAGATCCTCCCAGTAGTACTCAAAGAAATGAAAGAAGTAATTTACAAACCGCTAACCAAGATCATGCAGCAGTCTCTTGACACAGGGGTGGTACCGACAGACTGGAAAATTGCAAACGTAATACCGATCCACAAAAAGGGAAACAAAACTGAACCAGGTAACTACAGACCAGTAAGCCTGACTTCTATTATATGCAAACTTATGGAAACTATAATAAGATCCAAAATGGAAAATTACCTATATGGTAACAGGGTACTGGGAGACAGTCAACATGGTTTTAGGAAAGGGAGATCGTGTCTAACTAACTTGCTTGATTTTTTTGAGGATGCAACATCGATAATGGATAATTGCAAAGCATATGACATGGTTTATTTAGATTTCCAGAAAGCTTTTGACAAAGTCCCGCACAAAAGATTAATTCTCAAACTGAACGCAGTTGGGATTCAAGGAAACACATGTACATGGATTAGGGAGTGGTTAACATGTAGAAAACAGAAAGTACTGATTAGAGGAAAAACCTCAGAATGGAGTGTGGTAACCAGCGGTGTACCACAGGGATCAGTATTAGGTCCTCTGCTATTCCTAATCTACATTAATGATTTAGATTCTGGTATAGTAAGCAAACTTGTTAAATTTGCAGACGACACAAAAGTAGGAGGAGTGGCAAACACTGTTGCAGCAGCAAAGGTCATTCAAAATGATCTAGACAAGATTCAGAACTGGGCAGACACATGGCAAATGACATTTAATAGAGAAAAGTGTAAGGTACTGCACGCAGGAAATAAAAATGTACATTATAAATATCATATGGGAGATATTGAAATTGGAGAAGGAATCTATGAAAAAGACCTAGGAGTTTTTGTTGACTCAGAAATGTCTTCATCTAGACAATGTGGGAAGCTATAAAAAAGGCTAACAAGAAGTTCTGGTCACCTCGCTATAAAAAAGATATTGCTGCTCTAGAAAGAGTGAAAAGAAGAGCGACCAGAATTATTCCGGGCTTAAAAGGCATGTCATATGCAGACAGGCTAAAAGAATTGAATCTGTTCAGTCTTGAACAAAGAAGACTACGTGGCGACCTAATTCAAGCATTCAAAATTCTAAAAGGTATTGACAGTGTCGACCCAAGGGACTTTTCAGACCTGAAAAAAGAAACAAGGACCAGGGGTCACAAATGGAGTTTAGAAAAAGGGGCATTCAGAACAGAAAATAGGAGGCACTTTTTTACACAGAGAATTGTGAGGGTCTGGAATCAACTCCCCAGTAATGTTGTTGAAGCTGACACCCTGGGATCCTTCAAGAAGCTGCTTGATGAGATTTTGGGATCAATAAGCTACTAACAACCAAACGAGCAAGATGGGCCGAATGGCCTCCTCTCGTTTGTAAACTTTCTGATGTTCTTTTCCCTTTCTGAAATTGGAGTCAAGTGAAGGATAAGGACACGTGTCGGTTGGGGATTGGTGTTCCACTGACTACAGAGGCGGGACATTACATACTAAAGGGAACGTACTACTGTGTTCGGGGTTGGTCCGAAAGTAAAGTAGGAGGAGTAACGGGTGGAGGGAGAGTCTGGTTTTGTGCAGCGGGATTTTTGAAACACTAACATTTCTTTTGTCTTTTTTTTTGTTTATGTATGGTCACCACGAAGACAAATTAAAGACGAGTCATCACAGTTTGTTTTGGATTTCACCCCTGCACTCCTTCCCTCACACCATTTTTTTTTTTCTTTTGTTATTTAATCCTTTTGTTGTGTATAGAAAATAAAAATAAATTATTTTATTTCTGTACACATAAATTACTGTCTGGACATTCCATTTAATACACTCTCGCCTCACAGTTAGTTAGACACGATCTCCCTTTCCTAAGACCATGTTGACTGTCTCCCAGGACCCTGTTACCATATAGGTAATTTTCCATTTTGGATCTTATTATAGTTTCCATAAGTTTGCATATAATAGAAGTCAGGCTTACTGGTCTGTAGTTACCTGGTTCAGTTTTGTTTCCCTTTTTGTGGATCGGTATTACGTTTGCAATTTTCCAGTCTGTCGGTACCACCCCTGTGTCAAGAGACTGCTGCATGATCTTGGTTAGTGGTTTGTAAATTACTTCTTTCATTTCTTTGAGTACTACTTGGGAGGATCTCATCTGGCTCAGGGGATGTGTTTATTTTAAGAGCTCCTAGTCCCTTTAACACTTCTGCCTCAGTTATGCTAAAGTTATTTAACACTGGATAGGAACTGGATGACATGTGGTGCATGTTGTCAGTATCTTCCTTTGTAAAAACTTGTGAAAAGTAATCATTTAATATATTTGCTATTTTTTTTTTTCTTCATCTACGATTTTGCCATTTGTATCTCTTAAACATTTAATCTCCTCTTTGAATGTTCTCTTGCTGTTGTAATATTGGAAAAACATTTTGGAATTGGTTTTAGCTCCCTTAGCAATGTTCATTTCTATTTCTCTCTTGGCCTTTCTAACTTCCTTTTTGACTTGCGTTTGCAGTTCCGTGTACTCTTTCTGCGTACTTTCTTTTTGGTCCTTTTTTAATGCTCTGTAAAGTGCCTTTTTTTTTCGCTGAATATTTTTTTAATTGATCTATTAAACAATTTTGGCAATTTAGTTTTACATTTAGATTTGTCTACTTTAGGGATGTAATTGTTTTGCGCCTCTAGTACTACATTTTTGAAGAACAACCATCCTTCTTCTGTGGGTGTTTTCTCTATTTTACTCCAATCTACTTCTGTTAGTCTCTGTTTCATACCTTCACAGTTTGCTTTTCTAAAATTGTAAACCTTAGCTTTAGTCATTACTTTTGGGGTTTTAAAAAACACTTCAAATGAGACCATGTTGTGGTCTGAGTTTGCCAGTGGTTCTCTGACCTCTGTTTTAGTTATTCTGTCTTCGTTATTTGAAAAGACTAAATCAAGGCATGCCTCCCCTCTAGTCGGTGCCTTGACAAATTGTGTTAGGAAGCAGTCATTTGTCATTTCCACCATTTCAATTTCATCCTTCGTGCTACCCACCGGGTTTTCCCATTTTATATGGGGGAAGTTGAAATCCCCCATTAGTATGGCTTCTCCTTTGCTACATGCATTTCTAATGTCATTGTATAACAGATTATTGTGCTCACCGTCTGAATCTGGCAGTCTATAGCATGCTCCTATTATTATGCCCTTTGAATTTTTGTCCGTTATTCTGACCCATATTGATTCGGCTTTATTTTCTTTGTCCAGGTTTAACACCTGGGCTTCAAGACTGTTTCTTATGTATAGCGCTACCCCTCCTCCTCTTCTGTCCTGCCTGTCTTTCCTATACAGTGTATACCCACAAATATTATATTCGTCCCCATCACTCTCAGACAACCAAGTTTCTGTAACACCTATCACATCATAGTTACTTGTTAGTGCAGTAGCTTCAAGTTCTAGAATTTTGTTTCTGATACTTCTAGCATTTAGATAAATACATTTAATGGTTGTCTTACCTGAGTTGTTGTTCTTGTTTTGATGCGGTCTCCCTTCTGTTTTTTTGTTGATTTCTCCCCCCTTCCTTTCTAGTTTAAATGCTTCTGAACCTGCTCGAGGATCTTTTCTCCAAGTAGACTGGTTCCCTTGTTATTTAAGTGCAGTCTGTCCCGTCTATACAGATAGTCCTCGTTGTAGAATGTGGTCCAATGATCAAGATAGGTGAAGCCTTCCCGTGTGCATCACGTCTTCAGCCATGCGTTTTGATTAATTATTTCCAGCTGTCCATATGGTCCTTTGCAAGGTGCCGGTAGTATACCAGAAAATACCACAGTTTTGGTTTTCTCTTTTAATTTCCTTCCTAGCTCTCTGAATTTGTTTTGCAGGGATTTTGGTCTGTCTCTTCCAATGTTGTTTGTACCGATGTGGACGACTACTACCGGGTCGTCTCCTGGTCGTTCTAGGAGCCTGTCCACGTTCTCAGTGATGTGCTTGACCGAGGCTCCCGGAAGGCAGCACACTGTTGTAGTAAGGGGGTCCAAACTGCGAATTGAACTTGCTGTGTTTCTCAATATGGAGTCCCCAACAATCATGACCTCCCTTCTTTTTGCTGTCTGGTCACCACTGTCAATGGGGTCCTGGATGTTGTTCCTTTCGTTCTCTTGTTGTTGGTTCTGCTCATCAAAATTCTGAAGTGACTCAAATCTGTTGGTTGTTTTGATTTCTGGTGGTTGTGTTTGACAAAGTTTCTTTTTTTCCCTGCTTCTGCCTACCTGAACCCAGCTGTTCTGACCTTCTATCTCCCTGGTGGCTTTCAGTCTGTTAGGGGTGATGCAGACTTCCATGAATTGTGGGTGTGCCAGTTCCTCAAGATCCTGTTACTGTCTCAGTTCTTCCAGCTCCATTTCTAGCATACTTACTAGTTTATGCAAATCCTGGATCGCGCGGCACTTTACGCACACTTGGTTTAGCTCCGCTGGGTTTTCTCGGATTTCCCACATCAAGCAGGTGTCACAGATTACTGGCTTGAAGACCACGTTGAGGGTTTTTTTTTTTTTTTTTTTTTTTTTTTTTGAAGTTTAGTTTCTTCTGCAGCTGTCAGCCTGCTTTCAAACTGCTTCTAAACTGCTCTGTACTTTTCCACGCCTGTACTTCTCCCACTCACTGTCGCTTCCACTCGCTGTCGCTGGGATGGCTGCCTCGTTTAAACAAGGCTCATGTACAGACGAGAAATGTTATTGAACAGACACGGAGTTCTTCAAAAGAGATTTCCATGTTTAGCATCTGGACTTTGTGTTAAATTGGAAAGGCCACTTGTGATCATAGCTACATGTGCAGTTTTGCATAATTTGAGTTGACTAGCGGGCCTTCGGGATTTTGAAACAGACGCACCTCCTCATGACCCCGCCCCCCTGCCTCCTGTGCACAAAAGGCATCAAGGTGGACAGGCAATGGAAAAGCAGCAGCTAACACAGTTTTTCAGCAGTTAAACACGGGTAAAATAGCCTGACTGATTACTATTTCAACACGAGTAGATACCAGTGGATTTTTACTATTGCAGTAGCGATTTATTGGGGCGGTATTTATTATAACATAACAATTACGTTCAACATAAAAAACAAACATAAAAAAAAAAACAGATGCCATGTAAGATATAATTGTTAAGTGTATTTATGTTTCTGTACACATTGATGTCCACTTATTCCTTGCCATTGCTTTTCAATGCAGCTATCTGCAACATTAATTTCTCCTCTTTCAATGCGTAGACCCGCATTTTCAATGTGTGCTCTTTAGAGCCATCTCCAGGAGGGCTGGGCCAGGGTCAGCTGATTCCCTTCTTCGCTCTGTTACAGGCGGTGAAGTTACAGTGGGCGGGCCTTGTTCTACCAGAGGCGAACTAGTGGCTGAGCTAGTAGCAGTACAGACAGTGGTGTCAGGAGACGGGCTATGTTGCAGATGCCTAAGAAAATGTGTTGTAAATAAATATATGTTTTAGTTAATTCAGATCTTGATTGGTTATTCTAATTAATAAAACAAACATAAATGAGTTAATCGGCACGCTGACTTGCTATCAAGGTAAATAACAATATTTAGTTGTAAATGTATAATCTAGGCTATATTGATGCGGAATATAATAAATGTTTTTTTTTTCTACAACTGTCCGAAGCTTACCCCAGTGGAAGCTTCCTTATTGAAACAGGCATCAACGTCATATGGATTTGGTAGACTATCAAATTGTTGGGGCAAAAACAGCAAATTTCTTTGAGATGCTATCTATTGCTGTCGGGGGAGGTCTTCCGCCAGTCACGTGTTGCGCTCGTTTCTCCCTGGAAACGTCTTTTTTTGCTTTAGCATTTTCATATAATAGTTTGAACTGCTTCACTTCCCGACAGTTTACTCCACTGTAGGAATTTAATTCTGCACTGATCTTTGCCCAGGTTGACTCCTTCCGTGCTAAAGTTACGTTAGTTACTGTTTCAATAAGGAAGCTTCCACCGTGGTAAGCTTATTTTCTATAATTTCTTTGAAATTTTTGTTATCAAGAATTAAATTTATTCAATCTCAAATCCACAGATCTGCCACCAGTCTTGATCTGCGCAATAGAAATGAATCCAGGATACAATCTGGGTCAAATCTCCATCTCGATGTGCACAATCCAAGCTCAGTCTCCAGGCGTGAAAGTTGCGGAGAGCGGCGACGATCCCCAACTGATGCCGGAAGAGGAGCTGACGTCTTTCCCGGCGGCTGTGCCACCTTGCTTAGAGGAAGAAAGCAGTACAAAACCGAGGAAACGGCGAGGAAATTGAGGGCATGTACGAGTCGGATGGCGGGTGGGCTCTCTGATTCCTCGTTAATCTTGGACGTCCCTGATAGCCAACAAGTCAGGAAAAAAAAAAAAAAAAAAAAAAAAAATATATACATTGCAGTATATTAATAATTTTCTTGACAGTACCAAAGGTAAGAGGGGAGTGGACATTAAAAGTTTTTTTTCCCCCGATTTTAAATTGTTTTTACATTCTGCGCATGTTGTCTCCAGGAATTCCACACTTGAAGAGCTAGATCAGCAGAAGAGATATCGTTTAAAAATGTAGTACAGGCGTAAAGAAGATGATACGATCGAAAACATTTTAAAATGGATTTTTATAATACGACATTTTTATTTTGTTGTGTTTGTTTTAACTTGATGGTCTTAAATATTTTAGCTGCCATGAATAAGTCTATTTTTATTTCTTTTGACGTTAGTGGTTGTAGACAGTCTTTTAAAAGAGCACAGTTATTTGATTTGTTTACATTTTTTAAAGCAGAAAAGGGCTGGGGTTGTGATGTTGCAGTAGACGCACATTGAGTAGGAGAATGAGGCGGTCTGGTTATCAGAGTGAGGAGGTGAGTGTGTTCAGTCTCGGCTCCAGCTCCAGCGCGGGAGTAGCGGTGCTTTTTAAATCAGACCACCACTCCAACAGAGCCGGGTTTTATTAAATCAACCTGGGTGTCAGTATAAGAACATAAGAACATAAGAAAGTTTACAAATGAGAGGAGGCCATTCGGCCCATCTTGCTCGTTTGGTTGTTAGTAGCTTATTGATCCCAAAATCTCATCAAGCAGCTTCTTGAAGGATCCCAGGGTGTCAGCTTCAACAACATTACTGGGGAGTTGATTCCAGACCCTCACAATTCTCTGTGTAAAAAAGTGTCTCCTATTTTCTGTTCTGAATGCCCCTTTTTCTAAACTCCATTTGTGACCCCTGGTCCTTGTTTCTTTTTTCAGGCTGAAAAAGTCCCTTGGGTCGACACTGTCAATACCTTTTAGAATTTTGAATGCTTGAATTAGGTCGCCACGTAGTCTTCTTTGTTCAAAACTGAACAGATTCAATTCTTTTAGCCTGTCTGCATATGACATGCCTTTTAATTCCGGAATAATTCTGGTCGCTCTTCTTTGCACTCTTTCTAGAGCAGCAATATCTTTTTTATAGCGAGGTGACCAGAACTGCACACAATATTCAAGATGAGGTCTTACAAGTGCATTGTACAGTTTTAACATTACTTCCCTTGATTTAAATTCAACACTTTTCACAATGTATCCGAGCATCTTGTTAGCCTTTTTTATAGCTTCCCCACATTGCCTAGATGAAGACATTTCTGAGTCAACAAAAACTCCTAGGTCTTTTTCATAGATTCCTTCTCCAATTTCAATATCTCCCATATGATATTTATAATGTACATTTTTATTTCCTGCGTGCAGTACCTTACACTTTTCTCTATTAAATGTCATTTGCCATGTGTCTGCCCAGTTCTGAATCTTGTCTAGATCATTTTGAATGACCTTTGCTGCTGCAACAGTGTTTGCCACTCCTCCTACTTTTGTGTCGTCTGCAAATTTAACAAGTTTGCTTACTATACCAGAATCTAAATCATTAATGTAGATTAGGAATAGCAGAGGACCTAATACTGATCCCTGTGGTACACCGCTGGTTACCACACTCCATTCTGAGGTTTTTCCTCTAATCAGTACTTTCTGTTTTCTACATGTTAACCACTCCCTAATCCATGTACATGCAGCTTTTTCCTTGAATCCCGAACTGCGTTCAGTTTGAGAATTAATCTTTTGTGCGGGACTTTGTCAAAAGCTTTCTGGAAATCTAAATAAACCATGTCATATGCTTTGCAATTATCCATTATTGATGTTGCATCCTCAAAAAAATCAAGCAAGTTAGTTAGGCACGATCTCCCTTTCCTAAAACCATGTTGACTGTCTCCCAGTACCCTGTTACCATATAGGTAATTTTCCATTTTGGATCTTATTATAGTTTCCATAAGTTTGCATATAATAGAAGTCAGGCTTACTGGTCTGTAGTTACCTGGTTCAGTTTTGTTTCCCTTTTTGTGGATCGGTATTACATTTGCAATTTTCCAGTCTGTCGGTACCACCCCTGTGTCAAGAGACTGCTGCATGATCTTGGTTAGCGGTTTGTAAATTACTTCTTTCATTTCTTTGAGTACTACTGGGAGGATCTCATCCGGCCCAGGGGATTTGTTTATTTTAAGAGCTCCTAGTCCCTTTAACACTTCTGCCTCAGTTATGCTAAAGTTATTTAAAACTGGATAGGAACTGGATGACATGTGGGGCATGTTGTCAGTATCTTCCTTTGTAAAAACTTGTGTAAAAAGTAATCATTTAAGGTATTGACAGTGTCAACCCAATGATTTTTTGACCTGAAAAAAGAAACACCTTTGCTGCTGCAACAGTGTTTGCCACTCCTCCTACTTTTGTGTCATCTGCAAATTTAACAAGTTTGCTTACTATACCAGAATCTACATCATTAATGTAGATTAGGAATAGCAGAGGACCTAATACTGATCCCTGTGGCACACCGCTGGTTACCACACTCCATTCTGAGGTTTTTCCTCTAAAATCAAGTCGGAGATTGTGAAAGGGTGGCTTTTAAAAGTACAGACACAAAAAACTTTTATAAATATTTATGCACCAAATACAGGAAGAGAAAGAACTGTATTATTTAACAAGTTGAATCGAACCATTTTAAAATGTAATAATAATGACGTATTAGTGGTTGAGGGTAATTTTATGTACTATAGATTTTACAAAGGATAGGAATACTGAGGATCCACATCCCCAATCCTCCAGAGAGCTGACTGCAGTTTTACAGTCCAGTGATTTGGTTGACGTATGGAGATGTCTGCACCCTCGTGCCTGACAGTACACCTGGTCCCAGTCTCATCATAATTACACTTCTAGAGCACGACTGGACCAATTTTATTAATTCAGTTGTCTCCTCAATTTTTTTGTAGGGGCAACCGAAGGGCACAAATCATCTTACTGGCATTTTAACATTCAATTATTAAAAGACTGCAAATTTGGAAATGTTTTTAAAGAGTCTTGGGAAGTCTGGCAGAAATAAAAGAACATTTATCAAGATTTAAGGCAGTGGTGGGACACTTGGGGGGGGGGGGGGGGGGGGTACACAAATTCACATTTTTTGTCAGCAGTACACTCTGGAGGCCACCAGGTCATTGGACAAAGCAGTCAGGGAGTTAGAGAGAGACACTAAATTTAGTAAATAACGAAGATCACGCTAATGAGCAAAACTTACAAAAAATAAAAGAAAAACGAAATGTGTTGGGCAGCTTGCTGGAGGAGTAGGTGAAGGGGGCGTTGGTGTGTTCTCGCATCGTGGAGCTGAGGGACATGGACGCTCCCACTTTCTCCTTCTTTGGCCTGGAGAAGAAGAGAGCATGCAGCCAGCAGCTGGGGTGTGTGTGGACGACCTTGAGCAGAGAACTTCACAGCAGAAAGATCAGTGAGGCAGCTGTGCAGTTCTACAAGCAGCTATTCACAAAAGAACAGTGTGAACAGTGAGACCCTGCTCCAGGATCTACCCAGTCTGAGTGAGGAGGAGCAAAGTGGACTCGATACAGAGCTGACCTTCAAGGAACTAACTACTGCAATGATACAGCTCTCCAGTGGGAAGGCGCCTGGGATAGATGGCCTCCCCGCTGAGTTTTTCAAACATCTCTGTGGACTGGTGGATAAGCTGAGGGGCGGCCCCCAGCTGTCATTCAAGGGGAGGGTCCTGGTCATCAGTAATTTGGTGGCCTCCATGTTATGGCACAAGCTGGCATGTGTGGACCCTCCACGGGGAATAGTAGAGGAGATTCAGAAAATACTGCTGGATTTTTTTTTTGGAGCGGGAGACACTGGCTGAGGCCGGCAGTTCTGTACCTCCCCACTAATGAAGGGGGGCAAGGCCTAGTCAGCATTGCCAGCAGGGTGGCAGCCTTCAGACTGCAGGCAGTGAAAAGGCTCCTGTACGCTGAGGAAGGTGCTCACTGGAGAGAGATAGCCTTTTATTTTTTGAGAAGAGTAGGGGGAATGGGGCTAGATCGGAACTTGTTTTTAATTGATTTTGTCAGGTTAGATAAGAGGTCTCCCCTCTTTTTTTATGTTAATATTTTTGACATGTAGCAGACAGTAAGAGTGGAGACGGAGGAGGGGTCAGTGATAGGGCAGTCTTTATTAGAGTAGCCCCTCTTCTTTAATCCCCTTTTTCCCATTCAGTTTTTTCAGTTGGGGGTGCTGTGTGCCAGTTTTGTTAAGGCCGGAGTAACCTGACTGGTTCATTTGACAGAGTTAGGCCACCCCTGTTGGATCTCAGCGGCTCAGCTGGCCAGGTGGCTGGGCTGGCGCTCGGAGAGGCTGGCTGAGAGAATGATAAATGCACTGAAGAACTCTCTCTCCCCGAAGCTCAAGGAGGCTTTGGGGGAGGGGCTAGCTGGGGGGTCTGATCAGGGAGGAGACCCCCTTTTCCCTACAGTTTTTTTTTATCTCCAGGTTTAGGTGAGGAAGAGGACGGGGATGGAGCGAGAATAGGGAAAGTGGAGAGTGTTAAAAATATAGCTCTCCACACAGCAGAGGGGAAAGAACTTTATAAGCTGCACGTTAAAACAGTCCAGTCCAAACAGCTAAAAGGGACTGTGGACACAAAATGGAGAAGCGATTTACAGGTAGCGGAAGAGAGTGAGCTGGTATAGAGGGTGTTGTATAAACAGCCCCTCACCAAATGAGCAGGGGACCTGCAATGGAGGATCCTGCACTGGGCTGTGTCTACGGGCAGCTGCCTCCACAGAGGAATGCTGAGTGCTGTTTCTGTGGGGAGGAGGAGACAGTGTTCCACATGTTCAGTGACTGTCAGACTGGGGTCGTTCTTTCACCTCCTGCAGGGGCTCCTGCAAGCTCCTGGGGTGACTTTCAGCAAGGAGATTTTTATTTTTGGGTTCCCCTGTAGTTTTAAAACATGGGATAGGAGTGTTGTAATTAACTTTATTTTAGGGCAGGCAAAATTGGCCATTTTAAAATCCAGGAAAAATATGATTTTAGAGGCAGGACTAACGGATGTTGTCAGACTTTTTTGTATGTTAGTAGTTAGCAGAGTAATGGTGGATTTTAATTATTTTAAAATAGTCAGTAACCTGGAGGGCTTTCAGGAGAGGTGATTTGTGGGAGACACCTTGTGCTCATTGAGTGAGGAGGGAGAGCTGCTGTTTAACTTCTAGTTTTAATTTTATTTGGTTTTATTGTTTTACAGTGTTTTTACTTTGGGTTTAATCTGTTTTTATAGGAAAAGCAATGTTTTGATTTTTTTTTTAATATAGGGTTTTTGTTTTTATTTACATTTTATGATCCTTTTATTTGATTAAAATCTGTTTTTAAAGGAGAACATGATGTTTTATGCTGTTGCCTGGGGAGGTTTCCCCAGAACCAGCAAGTATCTTAACTGTGCTGTGTTTTACCTTATTGTTATGGAATGGATTTTAATTGCAAAGATTTAAAAAGGATCTAAAAGTCAAAAACTCTCTCTCTCTCTCTCTCTCTCTCTCTCTCACACACACACACAGACTGACCAATAGGAGCGCCATTAGTAAGTATGCCTCCTCCCATAGGTGTTCTTAGTAACTGGTGGAATTAATTGGTGTATTGATTCCGGCACAAGAAAGACTGGAAACAGGTAGTGGACGAGATTCATCTGCTGCAGACCAAGAGGTGAGCTAACAATCTGGAATCAGAAGATTTCATAATTTAACACACTGCCGTCAAAGGATCCCTTTCTGTGTGGTCTCATGTAAAAGTTTATTGACTGATCAAGCTTTTCTATTTTTGGCGGGGGGACGGGGGGGGGGGGACGGGAGGACCACATGTCTAATTGTGATGAAACTTGCTATTTTCTTTAGCACAGCTTCTTGAAAAAATATGAAGGTGTATGGAGGCTGGCTGTATGGTCAAACATTTGTACATGTCAATGGATGAGAGTTATGGTGACTACTTAAAGCTCTATTATTGTATTTACAGTCATGCCAGGAATGAATATCACTGAAAGACTTGTTTTACCTGTGCTTCTATTTAAAGTAAAAAAACTACCTATAATGCATTGCAATGTCCACTGAGCAAGCCGGAAACAGATAATTACTGTTAGACTCATGCCGCTGTCTGATAAAGGCATTAGCAAACACTTGTATGCTTCATGTAATTATCTGCTGTGTCTTTCTCAAAAACAGATTTTTTTTTCTGAGGTGATTGCTGACGTTTAAAAGATGGAAAAGTCTTTGTTTACAATGCTTTTTAAGCCTGTTTTACTCTGGGGGGGGGGAAAAAAAAAAAAATCATCTAATTTTGGCAATTTCAACTCGACTCAAATACCAAACACTGAGGACCTTGATTTCATAAAAATGCCATGACTTGAGCTCAGTATTTTGTTATCCCAAGGAACAATACTACCCAGTATAATATTTGTAAAACAGCATGATTCGAATAGTTCCCCTAAGTTTCAATAACCATAGTTGTGTATTATCTCTCTTTTAACATGGCTCCAATGTGTGTTCTGTTTGCTTATCAATTTAAGGTCATATGCTTGGAAAATGCTGTAGAACAATTTTTCCTTTTGTCTTTTGGCAGGACAAATGAGAATCCACTGTTTTATGCTGCCAAGGATAATGATGTGTGCTCCATTAACAATCTACTCAAGTGTCCCTCGACAGACATTTTTGAGAGAGGTAACATTTCTGTCTGTGTCTTTACATCCACATTACAGTAATATTAAAACTCTTACCTGTTTCATATCCTATTTTGTGTGTGTTGTATATTTCTTCATTGCTGTTTCATCTTGGATTATTATTTACAGTTTTCTAACTACAGTCAATTCTCATTAAGACAAACTCGGATTAAACATATTTCCTGATACTTCCGTTCTTCTTCATGGTCCCGGCCAAATTTAGTAGTCGATTTTGGATTACTTAACACATTTCTTGTTTGTAATCAAAATGGGACATGCAGATTTCAAGTCCAGTTAATTTGCAATGTCTACTTTTTTAAAAGTTCACTTATAACTGTATTTTCATAAAAATGCACAGTACTTTTAAATGGATAGTACTTTTCATTGTACTGTAACTTCAATAAAAAGTGACCGTATGCATTTGGCTTAGACTCCTGATAATAAGAATCCCTGATAAGATCATTTATTTTGTTGGTCCCTTGAAATTCTTATTAATGTGAGTTGATCTTGTGCACTTACTAGTACTAGCTGTACAGATCTTGCTTTGAAAGAAGCACAGCAGACATGTATTTTCATTTGAAATACTAAATATTGTAAAGCAGAGATGTCCAAAAATGACCAAATGTTCAGCCTGCACCTAAGTTAAGATCCTATTGTGGAGCTCGGTGAGGTCCCTGCCCTTTCTGCCCAGGTGCTCTTGGAGAGACGGCTCGGCATGTCGCTGCTCTGTTTGATAATCTTGAAGCCGCTGTCACTTTGATGGAAGCATCACCTGACCTAATCAATGAGCCCATGACCTCTGACCTCTACTAAGGTGAGTGCTTCAGTGTTGGGTTGCACCTCACTTCTGCTTGCAGACCAAACATACCCAAAGCAAGCAAGGGAATCCAGACAGTGGCTCAAACAAGTTTAACTGCTTTATTAATGTTAGTTGCAGAGTAGGCAATTCATTCGCAGTCAGTATCTTAAGGCAACCAGAGAATTAAAGCATTCTTATTGGGCTATGTTGTGGAGTGGTGGCTGCAGTGGCATTTCCTCCTCTGTAGGGATGACTTCTTCCAAAATTTTTTAGGTTCTTCCCCTTGTAATGATCCCTGATATGTATATTGTAGCTCTGCACCTTTAACGGTATGGGCTTTTTGGAGACTGATGTCTTATCTCACCTTTCAATGGAGGAGGCGCATTGAATGCGATTACAGGGAATGGAGTTGGACACTCAGTAAGTGAAGATGTGGAAGGGTTGTGGGCAATTCACTGACACAAAGGAGGAGACAGAACTTTATTTCTAACACCACTCAGGTGCACTGATTTATTTTTACCTGCAGAGGGCACTGTTGTCCGTGGCCTGAATACTGGCAACAGTAAACAGGACCATGGGGTTACCAATCCTGGTACACAGTCTAGAGCACATACAAGTGCTTGAAAATAATAATGAAAACAAAAAGGTGGAGAAAAAACCACAGTAATAAAACTACAAACAAGTGCTGCTTACGCAGTGCCCCCACTGCCGCTAAGCCAATCAGAACGGGCCTCCACTGTATACACTCGAGTTCCTCATACATCTAAAAACATCCCCTCTGGTGCGTAATTATTTCTTCTATTTTTCTTCTAAATTATTTTAAGGCAAGCTGTCTCCTCTAGCCAGGCTTGCCGAAACCTTGTTTTAAACTGACGTTTTCTGTAGATTGTGTCTTCCCGAACACGACCACCCGAATGCACAACCAAGCTCAGTTCTTATGTGCTGTTCAATCCCCCAAGGCCTGCCTCTCAGCCACTGAAAGAGAGAAAAAGCCAACACCCCCTCTTCCCCCACCTCTCCATGTCATCGCCATGACTGACAGGCGGATTCTACGAGACTGCTGCCCTCTACCTGCGGTACCACGCATGTGCCAGATAGTCAGTCCAGATCTCCCCTGTTACAGAAGCACATAGCAGTTCAATCTGCACTGAACTTTTACTGTCCTGTGCATATAGCTGACTGGCCATGGCTTATGGAACCGATTTGTGTGGATGAGGTAACAAAATATGTCATGAAAAAATAAACTGAGGCTTCTTGGAAAACCACATATCTGGACTCCTTATTCAATGAAGTATGATTCCCCACAACATTACTCTAGCAGAAACCTTACACCCTTTTATGCTTTTACTAGTTTACATAGCATCTTGGCAGCAGTTCAACTTGTTGACCCCAGTGGTTCCTTTGTGGGAGCTGCACCCCAAACATGGTCATTGTGTACATGCAATTCCACCATCATAGACTGATTTTTACATTATACAGTATTTTAGACTTGTTTTTACACTGTGAAATGTCACAGAGAATTCTTGTCCTTACCATATTCTAATGCAACCTTATGTTCAAACAAAGTCCCCAGACAGCATTATGCCAGCAGAGAAACACAGGGAATGCTTTTGGTAATTAGTAAATAAAACAGTTAGTTAATTTAGCGACAGTTCACAATTCATACTCAGTTAACATGTTAACAAAACCTGGCCTGTCTTGAAACATCCTGAGATGCTGGACCCAGGTGGCAACCCTACTCTTAGTCTGTAACTGTGATTGGTGGATTTTATATACATGGTTAAAAATAAATAGGTATATTCTAATATCAATTTGTCACGTGTTTGGGTATCTGGAATCACTTGTTTGACCGTCCGACTCTAGACCCCTAACTTGTAAAACACTGTGTACAACTAAAAAGGAAAATAAAAATAAAATATGCTGGCACAGTCGTTTAAAAAGAGTTCGGTCTACCCTCAGAACAATATTCACTAATTTTGGATAGTCAAATTACAATATCAGAAATGAATACTATGAGCAAGGATAGATATATCACTGATGACAAAGATATATGAAATGCACAGTGCTGACAACCACACTAACACCTGCACCTGGAGCAACTGGGAACGAGTGCTACTGACTAAACAAGACTATAAAAATACAAACACTAATAAAGAAATACCTTAATTAAAATAAGAAACTATCAATTTAAATTAAAACATCAAATCAATCAAATGACTAATTTTAAAAAGTAATTTCCAATTATCAAAATATTGAAATGTCAAATGAAAGAAATGATCAATTAATTTGTAATCTTATGGCCAAAAGAAGTAATCCAATAAAATAATGAAGTAATAAAAGGAAAATAAAAGTAATAGAATATTGAATCCAACCCAAATATAAAATCAAGTAAAATAAAAATAAAACAAGTTCAAATAAAATGTAGATTAAACAAGAATAGAAATAACAGGATATCAAGTTCAATATAAACTGACTGCCGATCCAAAATAATAAGAACAGTATGAAAAGTAACAAGTTATTAAACTCAATCAAATATATCAAAACAAAACAAAAATAAATCAAATTAAAATACCATAGCAATAAAAAAGAATACAAATAGAAATAGCAGCAGTGGAATATTAAACTTAAGCAGGATACTAAAGCAAACTAAAATAGAATACAAGCTAAGATACAATATAGATTAAACAAACTTATAAAATTCTTTAACAATTGCCTGTGGAAGAAACAAGGGCAAAATGCATACAATTCAATAACACTTTCCTGTGGAAGATATAGGGAAGAAAATGCATGCAATTCAATAACAATAATGCAGTTATTTATCTTTGCAAAACCAATCTAATGTAAGATATATAAACAATCACTTCAACTAAACACTTCGTCTCTGCTCTTTTCAATGTTGTTTTTTCCAGTGTCATTGACTATCCTATGTTACTACGAAACCAAATGCTAACATATGCGCTCTACTGACAGATAAGTTGTGCTTACGTACTAAGCAAATTGTGCACTAGACGTGATGTGACACCAAGAGTGTCTATATGCAAAATGCTAGGATGATGAAACTCTCACTGACCCAGGAGTGCTGGCACTTTGAGGTCTCTAGACAAACTAATGTCAGAGTGACCGGAAGGATTTTTATCTGTGCCTATGTCAATTCAAAGCAGATCAGTTTAACATAACATTAATTAACAGTAAATGTATATATAGAAAATCTGCTTAAATTTACAAGTTAAAATTGATTATTTTAGTAACAATAATGCAATCAAAAGAAAAATAACCATGGTAATAATAATAATGCTGCGATTACAAAAGAGTATAGCACAAAAAAATACATCATTCCTAGTCACACTGCCTTCCCAGACACCTATTAAATGCAAGTATACTTTTCAAGGGAACAATAAACCTCTGACTAATAAGTTCATGGATTAGTATCCGAATTATTAATTACCAGGAATCCAAATGTTTGTTAGAATTAAATGTGTCCTGTTCGAAACTTGAAACTTTAAAAACTATTATACAACTTGAGATATATTTGCATTTAAACAGTTTTCTCAGACGTACCAATGCAGTAATTACCAGGCCATCAATAAATGAACAGTAAGAAAAATAACACAGAGCTTTATAATTAAACTATAAGAACAAGCTACATGAGATTACTCGGCCATATTTACCAATCAGAAAAGTTGACAAGGATGATTGAAGAAGAGCCGAGTTCTCCCAGGGAAAGCTCTTAGTCTGAGGTCCGACGCTCCGTCGATTCCGTCAAGATTCGTGTATGTGACCTATCTACGTGTGTGTCTCTACAGTGTGCCTATCTAGAATGTGTGCGTGTGTCCCTACGAGTATCCCTTCCTTTCAGATGAACACTGCTTTGCTTGTGTTTCACGTCCATGTTTACCCTGTGTTCTGCGATAAGTCCTCGTGCTTGCTATCAGTTTGAGTTCCTCCTTTTTTGTAGGTGCGTGACACCACTGCAAGCTCTTTTTTTTGTGAAAGGCTGTGGTTTTCCGTTTTACTGATAAGCACGTTTCTTTATAAAAGTCCATTCTTGCGCTATTTTCCAACCGTGCTTTTTTCCCAAAGGTTTGTCGTTTTGCAAGCCAGCAAGCAAAAGTCGTTTCCTGCGTGGCTTAACTGGATTTCACAACTGCTTTGTCCAAAAACTGACTTGCCATTATACTGTGTAAGTTCAAACTGTGTGGGTTAGGTCCAAATTTGGTCATGTCTCGTTTGCAGCATTCTGTTCCAGTCCTCTGTTAGTATCTGCGTTTTATTCTGCATACCATTTTCTTAATATTCTCTTTATGAGAGGTGCATGGTTTTGGTGTAAGACCAATTCACCTGGCTGTCTTTTTCTTTTCCATTTTCTTCTTTCTTTTTTAATGTATCTGTGTACTCTTTCTGGTTCAGGCTTTATGCTGAACTCCTGTTCCTTGTACGTATAGATTTCTTCTCTGATCCTCAACTTGTACAAGGTTGTAGGTTCAGGCCAAATATGGAAACCCTATGTGTAGTTATTTTTACAAGACAGTACTATGAGTTCTTTATTATTGTAATACACATTTCAACTTTCACTGTTGCATTCCTTGCAGTAAAGGCAATCTTGATCTATTGCTTGTCTTTTCTTTTAAAGTATTAAAGGTCTGATACTGGATAGGGCCCAGCTCTCTGTTATGTCCATGCTTCTTCTAGTTCTTAATGCTGGAGGTATTTAGCGGTTAATTCCTGTAATGAAATGCCAATGCCAGCAAGCATGGTGTGGTATGCTATCTATTCCATACTGGTGGTTGAAAGGCATGCAGTTATTCTCCATGTCCCCTATAGTTTTGATACAGAAGTTTCCCCTCGTTTGCTTTTTAATTCAGCTTGATTAAACATGGTCTTTTTCCCATTCTTAATAAAGTAGCTGACTTTTATTTGAACCCTGTGACCACAAGCTCATTGCACTTTTTGCCAGTCACAGGTTCAGTTTGAGTTCGTTGTATGACTTTTCTTTTCCTTTGGCTGAAATCTGCTTTCCTGGGGCCTCTTCCATGCAGAGCCAGTGGTGGTCAATTTGCTGATTTCATCAGAGGATAAAAGGTTGCAGTCCGCAGCGATTCTTTTTTCCATGCACGTGTCCTTGGTCACAGAAGTCTGTGTTTTAATTCAGTATTAGACCTTTATAGTCCAAAATATTTAAGTACAGTTCTTTACTTAATTCTTTTAGATGAATGCAAGATTGTCGAAACACTTCGGCTAGTATGTTAACTACCATAGTCCCATTCACTTTTCAATTGTTCATGTTAGTGTCTTTTTAACATACTGATAGGGCAGGTCAGATTTGGATTTGTAACAGTTTAATAAAGACAATACCCTGCTCACTGCAGCACTAGACAGTCAGTGAGTTGAGCTGAGTTGTGTTTGTTTTTTTTTCTCATTTTCAGGGGAGACAGCACTGCACATTGCTGTGGTCAATCAGAATGTCAATCTGGTCCGTGAGCTGATTCGCCAAGGAGCTTGTGTGATCACGCCCAGAGTTACTGGGTCATACTTTCTCAAGAACAGAAGGAACATGGTGTACTTCGGTAAATCTGTCTGATTATGTATTCTACAGTATGTTGTATAGACCCCTATGCATAGCAGGTTCACCCAGTCTGGGTTTTACTGAGAGTTTTATTAACCACAGTGTAGAGATAACAACTGCTATGTAATGGGAGTCTTATTTTCATCCCTGTATAGACCAAGGAAGTGGGGACATTGAGGCAAACAATAACAAAAATAGTGGTCCTCTTCACTTAGATTTTGCTCTTTCCCTATGTGGTGTTATATGAGTTGTGGTTAGGAACCCCAAGTTATATTGTAATGAGGGTCAGTACTAGTCAGAGACTTATTTCTTTCTTCATTTATTCTCAGGTGAACACATTCTGTCGTTCGCTGCCTGCCTTGGAAATGAAGAGATCGTGCACCAGCTGATTGAAGAAGGAGCCAACATCAGAGCGCAAGACTACCTGGGTCTTTGTCTGCCTGCCTGTTGCCTGTCTGTCTCAGATATATCTACTGTTACCAATTGTTAAACTTGAAGCAAGATATGCACAGAATTGTGGGCCAGTCCATTCAAACAATTTATTATAAACATTTTGTTTAAAAATATTACACACCAACTCGCTTGCATCTTTCTTGAAATTTACCATGTTTTCAGTAAAAATACCTCTGCTTCACGGAGCCGTAGCTAAATGGGTTTTATTATAGTAATGAGTAGCTCGGATTTAAAAAAACAAAACACATATGCATTTCCATCTTCTGTTTTGACAACATATTATGGTTGCGTTGAATGTAATCCATGTCAATAAGTCGTCTCTCTGCCCCTCTCTGCCTCCCTGTTAATCTCCTCAGGTAACACCGTTCTTCACATGCTGGTCCTTTAGCCCAACAAGATGATCGCCTGTCAGATCTACAACCTGATCCTACAGGCGGACCTACAGATCGAAGGAGGCATTCCTCTGGAGATGATCAAAAACCAGCGCGGACTCACTCCCTTCAAACTGGCTGCCAAAGAGGGCAACCTGGTGGTGAGTCTGTCTGATCCTCAGCAGCAGGGTAAAGTAGTTGGCTAAAGGATTTAATGAGCGTGAATGGATCTTCACTGTGTGCAATAGATTGTATCTCTCTTTCTCTCTCTTCCAGTATCAATGATGATTCGTTCAAGTCAGTGAACGTTTACTGTGTAAAACAGATTCTCTGCAGGGTGGAAATAACACTCATATTGCATAGCAGTTTGATCCAGATCTGGTTTTATGAGTAGGGCTGTATTTTTGTCGAGGTCTGAAAATAGGTATTTCAAGATATTTCACGATTTTAAAAAGAATATTTATTAAAGCAGAAAGAAATTGCGCTGTCACATTCTAGATTGATAATTTTCTTGCGTTATTATACAACAAATGTTGAAATGCAACCAGTAAATTGTAGAATATTTAGTTTTGCATGTCCACCTTTTAAACACATGCTATTTTCACTATCAGTGAATTAACAAATCAAATAAAAACTTAAAAAATTAAAATAAATTTAAAAAATAACAACAGACATGTGCAATGCCCACTTCTTGTACTGGACACAGTGATCTTTGGCAGAAATATTCAGAACTTTGATGCAGTGGTGTCTTTTTTATTAGACATTTTAAAGAAATCTTGTGGGTCTGTGCAATGTGTTCAGTCATTTACAGATTTCCAGGTTTCTAATGCAGAGTAACAGGTAGTGCATCAATCAGTCGGCTAATTCCTTTCAAGCGCTAGAGTCCACTTGTGCTATAAAATATGTATCTCTTTCTCTCCTTTTCAGCCAGTAACAAGTACATTGAAATAGTCTGCTCACTGTGTACTGCTAACCCTCTCTCTCTCTCGTGTTCTATGAACCAGCTGTGCATGCCTAGGCCTAATCTTAAAGGGTTGACGTAGGTGGCTAATAGCTTTCATTTGAAGTGATTGGGTACCATGTGTATGTATATCTTATGTTCTTATGTTCTTATTTAATGTAGAAACACTAGTATTTTGAAAATGATAATTGTTATTGCATTCCCATATACCACATGTCTAATTACAGGAATTAGAGCAGATTCTACTCTTGCTAACCAAGATTTTACTGATGTATGTGCTTAAACTTTTTCAATGGAACTGAACTTTACATTTTCATATCTAAAATGTGGTCCAACAACTTGGAAAAAGTTACATAACGGGAAAAACAGCAGCACATGTCCTTGGAGGGCTTTTGTAAACCCCTCTCATTGCTGAGATGGTTAGCTGACGCTGTGCTGTATGTTTTGCAGATGTTTCAGCACATGATTAACAAGCGGCGCGCGATGCAGTGGCACTTCGGTCCTCTGTCATCCTGTCTCTATGACCTTTCAGAGATTGACTCGTGGGCAGACGACCTGTCCATTCTGGAGCTGATCGTCTGCAGTAAAAAGCGAGAGGTAAGAACTTCATTGCACCTTGAAAATCCAGCTTTCTTGACCACATGTGTTTTTAAAGGCAGGTTTGCCACATTCCATTGGTTAAACCATGTTAGTGATAACAACTGAATTGACTTTCAGGAAGATAAAGGATCGATTTTGTATCTCAAACCCCCCCCCCAAATTCTAGGCGCGCAGGATTTTAGAATTGACTCCCTTGAAGTAGCTGGTCAGTTTGAAATGGAATAAGTATGGGAAGCACTACTTTCGTTTCCTCATGTTCCTCTACTTCCTCTACATCATCACCTTCACTCTCTGCTGCCTGTACAGACCAGTCAAACCCAGGACTGACAGCGCCATGGATGAGAGGGACATCACCAGCTACGTACAGAAAACACTGCAGGCAGGTGGTATTGGAGTGGATAGGGAATGGTTTTAAACCATCAGCATTGGATCATTTCAGATTTGCATTGCATTACTGCACTAGTTATTTTTTTCATTCGATATTGGAGCTTTTCCTAATTTATATAATATCTACTGTTTTGTCCAGTTAGCTATATTGAAAGGTTCTGGAAAGAAGCAGAAAACTAAGATATTGGTCACTTTCTTATGTAATCAGTAGTACATATCAATATATGTGACAGTTAAATCTACTCCAAAGTATTGAAGCACTTCAGCTGCCCAATTATGAGAGGTTCTATTGAGACCTTGGTTCAGTCTGCTGTGTAATTCAGAGTTAAAATGTGCTTCTGGTAGCCTAGAGTTCAATTAAAGGAGTGACAATTAATGTATTTCGCATTCCCTTCTCAGGAAAGCTATGTGACTTACGAAGACCATGTTCGATTGATTGGAGAGATTATAAGTGTGTTCGGAGCACTGGTTATACTTTTTTTAGAGGTAAGATATATATATATATATACACACACACACGTACTAAAGAGCAGTTTAAAGTTACTGGATTGGATATGGGGTGGCGACTGCTTATAAAGACAGGTATTACATTGAATGTGATTATCTCTTGAGGGAAAGATACAAATAACTCGACCTGAAGATAACTCCAGTACACTCGAGTATAAGAAACTGCAACTATAGTTACTTGTCTTTCTGCAAGCATTCTGGAAGAGTTTATCTGTAATCTCTGTAATCTCAACAGGTTCCTGATATAGTCCGTGTCGGGGCCACGCGGTATTTTGGGCAGACAGTACTGGGAGGCCCCTTTCATGTCATTATGTGAGTAACACTCTATCCTTCTCTTCTGGTGTCCATTTAGGGGGTTCAAATCTGTTCTGTACAATCCCACGGATGGTAGCTTTGCACCACTGGCTCCTTAGCCAAGTACAAACACCAAATGTCGAATCTGTGATCCCAGTCTGACCGTGTCTATTTGTCCTCTCCGCTATAGTGACTCTAACTTCTACTTCATTGCAGTTAATGGGAGCCACTGCAAAGTGAAGCAGTTGGCGCATTTATTTATTTATTTATTTATATTTTTATAGCTCCTTTAGCCAAATCTTAGCATAGATTTAACACTAGGACGACCGCGTTTATAAGCATACCTAGAAAAACCATGAGGGATCAATTTGACCGACATATTAAAAACAACATAAATATTATAATGAAAGGACAAACAATTAAATATAAGTCATAGTTTTGGAATGTCATATAAAGCATCTACACAACCAAAACATTGTAAATAAACGGACATTTGGACAGAAATGTGTTTATATACAGACATATTACATAAAGCTCAACCTCAAACGGTAAAAAAAATTAATTATAAACTTTATACACAGACATACTATACTCAAAATTACAGAACTATTTATCGGGTTGGCTTGGAAAGTTATAGAACAACATCTTGTGTAAGGATGGAAATAAAAAGCAGGCTAGTGATGCACACAATGGGAACTGCTTAATGATTCTGGATTATACAATATGTAGTCCAAGGGATGCTTTTCAAATACAATTATAAATGGATGTCAGATTTCGGTCACCGATTAGTTTACATGAATCCATTTGTTCTGGAAAAACTTCTATTATAAATTTAAATAAAGTCATAGTATTTCATCAAAAGAAAACTCAGTTGTTACAACTATAGTTCACGCAGAAATTGCCTATACCGTTGGTGCAGCAAATTACTTCTAGCTAGGTAAAATGCATTGAATTTACAGTACCGTATGTAAGGTACAGTGTCTTATGTGAAAAAATGGATGAGCTGTTGCAAGGAGTGGACAGTTTGCACACACTGGGGAATTAGAGCAAGAGAAATGTACAGGATGATAATCTGTTGAATACAGCATAAGGTTTTGCAACTTTGCTAAATCTAAAATACCTGATACCCTACTGCAGACTGAACTGAGCCATTTCTGTTCCTATCCTAGTCGCTACTGCGTATGCATTTTCTGAAAAATTAAATCCATTTACACAGTGGAATTTATCGGAAGTCTAATTGGATTGTCTAGTCCAAGTCATGTAATCACAGAAGTGTCATTTTTTCATTGAAAAAACACATTTTTTCATTGTTTTCCGAATTATTAGTTTTCTGAAAACTTGATCCCATGTAAACATACTGGTAGTCGGCTCACAGAGAGTTGACAGTGAGCAGGGATGGAAATAAGACTCCTATTGCATAGCAGTTTCACCCGTTCCAGGCTTTGTGAGCTCGCTTTTCTCCAGTGTATAGGTAACTAGCTCAAGTGTGTCCTATTCAACATAGTAAAACCAGGAATGGAACAAACACTGCAATAAGAGTCTTATTTCCATCCCTGAACAGTGTTTAAAATCTCTCTCTCTCTCTCTCTCCAGTATCAGCTATGCCTGTCTGGTTCTGACCATACTGATCCTGAGACTCGCCAGTATGGATGGAGAGATTGTGGTCATGGCTGTATCTCTGGTGCTGGGCTGGTGTAACGTCATGTACTTTGCTCGCGGCTTCTCAATGCTCGGACCTTACATGATCATGATACAGAAGGTAACAACAGCCAGCACTCTATTTTATGATTTTGTTGATAATTAAAAAGTTTAACATCTAATGGCAATTATTTATTTGGATTTGAGGAATCAAGTTCTTAAATGATATCTAACAAAGCAGGTCTCCCTCCACCTCTGCAGATTATTTTTGAGGATCTGTTGAAGTTAATTTGGTTGATGATCCTTGTGCTGTTTGGTTTCACTACAGGTGAGTCTTCAGTGCATTATCAGGGGCATTAACCTTTGAAGAGTCAACCTTCATACCTTACACCTTTTGTTTAATTGTTTTAGTTGCTCATGACTGGACTGTTTTTGTAATGCAGGGACCATTACTGAACACAGTCTCAGCACTGGATTATATCATTTGTATACAGTTTTATTTTCTAATCTATTCATGGAATTCTTAAAGAAATGGCTAATCCTAATTTTTCTTGGCTAAAACTTTTTTTTTTTTTTTTTTAAGTCATGTACCCACTGCAACCTATTAGAAGCAATTAATTTTTCTGGGAGTGTAGCTCTTACACTCAGAATATAATAACAAAACATTTAGAAACCTGGCACCCGGTTTAGTTTGCTTCTGGTAAATGACTGAACACATTGCATAGAGCTGCACGCCTTCTTTAAAATGTCTAACAAAAGACACCAGCTACAAAGATGAGAGGTTTCTGCTAAAAATCACTCTGTCCAGTACAAGAGGACATTTTCACTTATCTGTTAATTTTACATTTATTTGCTTTTATTTTGTTTGATAATTCACTGCTGGTGAAAGTAGACTTTTTAAAAGGTCGACCTCAAATACTAGGTATTGTACAATTAAGCATTTACTGTTTTTTTTCAGGTAAGCATTTAAATGTTTAGGAACATTTGTTGTATAATAACTTGAGAAAATGATCAATTTTGATCTCTTTCTGATTTAGTAAATATTATGTTTAATCTTGAAGTACTTGTTTCCTTTTTAATCTCAAAATGTCAACCATTATGAGTTGGTATGAAAGTACCTTGCTATTCCTCTGCGGAAGCTGGCTTGCCCCTTCCTTTGGATATGACTGTTGTTTCTCTTATAGTCTAAATCACATGGGTGTGTGGTTTTGGCTGCTGAGAAGTGGTGCTGCTGTTTTCAACCTCCTCCATTTTGGATTTTGTCCTCCACAAATTGTTTTGTGTCTGGTTTCTGGTCCACATTCGCATGTTGTGCCAAACCAAGTTTTTTTATATACACACACACATACTGTTCCTGTCTTCAAACCGGCTACCGTTGTTTTAGTGTGCTGTGCCTCGTAGCTCCGGTTCAACAGCTTTTACCACATTAACCCAGTGCATAGCATTTTGGGCCTTTTTTGGTGGAACATGTGTTGTGGAAATTATAGTAAAAGGAAGAGAGACTGCGAGTTCCAAACACACAGGCCTTTATTTCTTAAGTTTGCAAACTGAGAACACAACACACAGGGTGCTAGATAATCATCGAGTAGTGTTCCAACATACAGAGTTAGATCAGTTTCTTATATACCTTAAAACTGGCAGTAAGGCAGAGGGTTAGCCAATGATGATTCCGGTATTAGCATATAAGGGAAACAATTTATAACTGTGCATACATGGCATATAGCTAAGCAAGCAAATAACAGAAGGGCTGTTTTTATGTGTGTGCAAAAAGACACGTCTTGCTCATCCTATTACACTATGTAACACAATTTTTGTTCCTGGGTAGTAAGTGTTATTTCCTAATTGCTTATGCCTCAAAAGTATAGAACATGGCTATTATTCCCCGCAAACTTTGCTTTTGTGACCAGGACAGTGATATTTCAAAATACCACTATTTCCAATGGGGAAACGGGCAAATGTGTGTCTTTTCTTTCACATAAAGTCAGAAAAAAACAACATATGAATCCAAATTAACATGTATTTATACTAAAGTAATACAAAGAATTTTTTTTGTTTTGTTAGTGTTATCTATTGTCTCACAGCTGCAATGTAGGCAAAACTTTATCTTAAGCAAAACATACAAGGTTATGTGAGCAAGATTATAGCGTGCAAGATGCCAATCCTATTTTCTATAACATTGCAACGATCACTCTGCACAACTGAGAAGCAGTTGTACTGTCCTCCCCAAGGAGGTACTACTGGCCCAATATCTATAACTAAGTCAGCAAGAGTGACAGACAGCAAAAGCAGGGACGTCAGAGGTGTCAATTTCATGAACAAACTGTTTATTGTTGTGAACTATAATGTAATAAATGAAATATAATGCCAACAAATTATTGCAGGTAACAGTTTAAGTGGAAGGTACAGGTGAGTAAGAAAGTAAAGTGCATTAAACAAACATCCAAACAAACTAACACTAAAGCGAAATGGAGGCCCACAGGACACTGCATTCAATAACCCCCCCCCCCACACACAAACACAACACCAATATACAACTAACACACGGACAGGCAAAAGAGACGAAGGTGAATGAATAATTATACAGGGAAAACAATTACAAAGACAGTCTTGATGGCAATGGATGATAATTGAAATTTAGACCTAATAAGTCCAGTGAAGCAATGCACATGAAATCCAAAGTAACAAAAGAACAAAAACACAGGAACAACTGTATCAAAGTAAAGTAGAAAAAACCAGCAAACAGAAAAGGAATAATCCCACCAACAAATAATGAAGTCCTGATAGAGTCCTGTACTGATGATGATGGAGGAAGATTGATGAAAAAATAGCGATCATTTAAAATGGTGAGTCTGAGTAGTACCGGGTTGAGTGATGAACAGCCGTTTGGAAAATATCAGGAGGATCAGGAACAAAATGGAGACTGAACACACTAACAAAAAACAAACCCTAAACAGAACTTGAACAGCAACTAAACCTAAACAAGTAACAGTGTAAACAAAAAGGGTTGAGACAAAGTACCAGATTATGAAAAGAGAAAATGGATGCGCCAGTATTTATCTAAATTAAAGTTACACTGTTTATTAAGTAATATGCTATTTGTTTGTAAATGGATTCCTCAAGAGAAAAATGGAGTCTCCTCCTGTCCTAGCAAGCTAGCTTTAATACCACAGCTGGCTTCCAAGAAGCTCTGAGATTGGAGGAGTGGATATTTGAATGAGCCAATGGGGGGGAGAGGATGAACAGAGGGTGATAGCAAGGAACTATGGGAAATTGAGTTTTAACCTGGCCAGGCTACTGACCCTAATTAAAGGGACAGGTGGGTGAAACTTACACCCACTTCATGGAACAAGTGAATTGCTACAACATTTCTATTACATTTCCTCCCTTTTGAGACTATGTCTCAACATTGCAATATGATTTCAGAAAATGGATTATCATGGTTTTCTACAGGCATTAAGAATGGTAAGTTAAATACTGCATCGGTAGTTTTAACAAAACAATTTTTTTAACACATTTTATACCCAAGCAAACACACATTAGTATAAGTTAAGCAAGATTTACAAAGTTTAACATATATAACATATAAAAAAAGTGACAACCCAACGTACCCCGCTTGCAGATTTTTTTTTGTTCCGAGTTCTGTGTGATTTTCAGCGTGGCTGCGGTTTGTAATATCTAGCTCTTTTTTATTATCTTTAAGTTCAGTTAAGAACCAGGTGAGAGACACAGTTAATATGCTGCCAAGAAAAATAAGTCAGGACTCTGGGGGTCCAAAGCTGACTGACCCAAGGCCGTCCGAGCCGTTCCTACATTGTTCCAGGGGGCGATCTCCCGTCGGGCTGTAGGGCACTTTTCTGCAATGGCTGGCGTGGACCCACATTGATCGTTCAGCGACTTTCACCGCTGTCTGCGTTGTCAGGAGTACCTGGAACGGACCTGTACAGCGTTGTTAATGCCATTGCTTCCGGCGGAGGTCTTTGATGATCACCCAGTCCCCTGGCAGGAGCTTGTGGCGCGCCCCTTCCTTCGGTTCGGATAGGGCGGCTTTTACCCTGGGAAAAATAGACTTCATAATATTGAGAAGCACAATATTTTACCATTTCATTCTCACATCCCATTAGGGTGAGCCTATTTTGAGGAAAAGGTGCGTTCAGCATCCGCATTTGGGCGTCTCGTCAGTACTTCATGGGGTGCTAGCCCTGTAGTACTGTGCGTGCGTCCACACGTGTACGTCAGAGCCAATGGCAATACTGTAACCCAGGAGAGCCCTGTTTCAGCCATGAGCTTATTTTAGTTTTTATTGTTTGGTTCGCTCTCTCCACCAAGCCTCCGGTGGTAGCTACAGTGTGTGTGTAAGTCAATTTGTAGGCTTTCAGAAATGTTCTGTATCACACTGTTCACAAAATGAGAACCATTGTCAGATGTCAATTTAGAGGCAGATCCCATCGGGGTATAATCTCTCTCGTCAGGCTTTTTGCTACTGCCATAGCTGTGGCATGTCTGCAGGGAAATGCTTCAATCCATTTAGAAAATGCATCGATTATCACAAGGCAGTACAAGGTGTCAATTCAATAAAATCCATCATAACATGTTCAAAGGGGCCCTCAGGCCTTGGATGAGCTGACATGAACATGGGCGTGCTGCGGCCTACATTGTTGGTCATACAAGTCACACATTTAGCACAAAATTGGTTAGCATATGTAGAAAAACCTGGAGCAAACCAACAATTGTTAACAACATTCACCACCCCTTCCTTTGACACATGGTCTTGGCCGTGTGCCAACTTAGCTACATAGGGGAAACGTGAACGGGGAAGGGCAGGCAACCCAGTGGGTCTTCGCCAAATCTTATGAGTAGAATCATAAGAGCATCTGTTTTTCCACAGAGCCGTCTCAGCAGGACCCACATTGTGTTGTAAGCCAGCGACGTCCTGCAAAGAAAACACAGATTCAGTGAAGGCAGGTAATGACACCACTTGGAGCACAGGGGCCTGAGTTGATGCGGCCGATGCTTTAGCAGCAGCATCTGCAACAGCATTCCCTTGAGAGACGGGATCAGAAGCGTTAGTGTGTGCCTGGCATTTACATACAGAAATGGCTTTTGGCAGCAGAATAGCTTCCAACAAGTTGGCCACCAGTTTAGAGTGACATGTGAGCTTCCCCATAGAGGTGAGGAAACCCCGCTGTTGCCGGAGGGTGCCAGAATTGTGTACCACCCCAAAGGCATAGCGGCTATCAGTATAGACAGTAACAGTTTGACTTTGAGCCAAAATGCAGCCATGGGTTAAGGCGAACAGTTCTGCGGCCTGAGCAGAAAGATTGCCAGGTAGTCTAGCGTTTACTAGTACAGCAGTCGCAGTAGTTACTGCATACGCAACTAGTGGGTCACCCACTGGAGGGCGCTGTGCCGAGCCATCAACAAACAATTCTAAATCAGCGTTCAGTAGGGGCACATCAGTAAGATCGGGTCGTGGCTTGCAGACCTGTTCTACTAAGGCGGTGCAATCGTGAGGCCCTCCATTGGCTTCCTTAAGAAGAAGTGTAGCAGGGTTAAGAACAGTACAGTGTTTTAGCACAACATGTAACATGGTCATTAATACATTCCAGTAATGTAGTAGACGAGCTGGAGTCAGATGTGCTGTCTTGGCCTGTGAAATGAGAGCATGTACTGCATGAGGAACATGTACAGTTAGGTCAGCACTAGCCAGCACAGCTTCAGTGGTGGCAGCCACTGCTCTCAAGCAACAGACTAGCCCCTCGGGCTACGTTATCAAGGCGCTTAGAGTAAAAAGTCACAACATTGTTTTCTCCCGTGCTCTTGTGTCAGTACTGCCGACATGAATCCTCCCTTTTCACAAACAGGTTAAAAGGTTTACAGTGATCAGGTAACCCAAGACAGGGTGGAGAGGACAAGAGTTGTTTAAGTTTTTTTTTTAGGACAGTCAGTCCGTCAGGAGTCCAGTCAATTGTGTCTTTCATAGTCATTTTATGGCTATGTATCAATTCAGCTAGGGGCTGTGTTACTTCAGCGTAATCTGGAATCCAAACTCTATAGTAGCCAGCCATACCTAGCAACGTCATCATGTGTTTTTTTTGGGGCAGGCTGGGGCAGTGTCAGAATTGCAATGACACGCTCCAGGCCCAATTTCCTGCCTTCCGGTGTAATGTCGTGTCCCAAGTATTTTACAGATGGTGACATGAGCTGCAGCTTTTTTTTTTTTTGATACCTTATGGCCATTACGAGCTAAGTACTCTAAAAGAGCTCTTGTATCAGTTTCGCAGGGGGAACAAAACCTTCCAGATTCTGCGCCAAAGCGGCAGAAAAGATGGCTGGTGACTTGGTGAACCCTTGAGGCATAACTGTCCAGGTCCATCGTTTCACCATAAAGGTGAAAGCAAACCAAAACTGTGAGTCCCTTGCAACAGGGATGCTGAAGAATGCATTTGCTAAATCAATAACAGTAAACCACTTTGCACTTGGGGGAACAGCTGACAAAACAGTAACTGGGTTAGGCACAATAGGGGCCCTTGCATGTATCGCGTCATTTACTATCTTGAGGTCTTGAACAAAGTGCCATTCTCCCGAGGCTTTGCGGACCGGGAGAATTGGGGTGTTGCAAGGCGAGTCTGGGCAGGGCACAATGGCTCCTCTAGAGACCAAAGACGCATGCACAGGAGCAATGCCTTCCTCTGCTTCCTAGCTGAGAGGATACTGGGCGCAGCTAGGCCGGTGTGTGCTTTTCGGTGTGACTGTTAGGGGCTCTGCTCCTTTCATTAGGCCAATATCATACTTATCTTTTGCCCATAGAGAATTGGGGAGGCCATTCAGCAAGGGTGAAAACGTGCCTCCCCAGGGGGCACATCTCTGTTCTCTGCCCCATGGATTCCCCGTTGGGCAGGCGCGACCCAAAAGAAAGGAGTGCAAACATCGCGAGCACTGGGGAAGAATTTGAACCCGTCTTCACTTTGCCAGTCAGTCACCTGCAACACAGACTTAAGCCAGACACCAGTATCTTTCCACGCTACATCATCGGTTTTTGCTACGCTTATTTGTGGCACAGAGTCAGTTGTGTGGTAAAGTAAAAACCGACAGCTATTTAGTTTAACGGCTGCAACACAAAAGCGTAAACCTGTATACAAGGCTGTGCACTCAATTGTTTCGTTAAGTGGACGTTGTGCTAACCACTTTTTCTCAAATTCATAATCTCTTGATAAAGGTGAGTATAGGGCAGTGCAATGTAAGGCATAAGGTGATATAAACCCAGTTTCATGACCCCAGTGTTGTTGAGCCAATTTAAATAATTCCTCAATTTGTTCACCTCCGTTTTGTGTATCCCATGAATAGAACCAACTACGGGTCTCAATCAGTTGGGCCATCATCATGGGACACGAAACGTTAACTCCTTTTTGCTCACATTTAATTTCACAATTGAATTTACATAGTAGGTCTCGCCCCTTTAGGTTACAAGGGCAGCACTCGGAGAAAATAAACCGATGCATAAACGTTTTTCCTTCATATTGTATGGGTAAAGGCATCATAATTTTCTCCCTCAATACTACCCCCGAGGCTCCCACTGTTTTTACTGATTCATTTGATATCATTGGATTGGGCATAGTTCTAGCATTTATGACAGACGTTGCAGCACCAATATCAATTAAGAATTCAAATGACTCACCATTCATGAAGAGATCAACGTTGGGGGCTTCTTGTGGTTTAGAAAAAGTTAGCACGTACTGCTTGTTCGCTGTGTTGGTGTCAGCTGTCCCTGCCTCGTTTCATTCTGGTTTCGGTTTGTATAGTGATACTTGTGGTGGAGGAACGCTCTGCCAGTTACTCCTGTTGGTTTGCTGTTGTTGTTGCTGCTGTCTCTGACAATCTCTAGCAAAATGTCCTTCCTGGCCACAATTATAGCAACTAGTGTCTTTATTCTGGCTCTGAAAGTTTCTGTTGCCACTGCCTCCGCTTCCTCCTCCTCGACCCCTCTCACCACTCCTGCCCCGTCCGCGTCGCTATCCGCCTTGGGTTGGTCCTTCACCCTGATAATAAGCCAGCAGAGCTGCTTGCAATTTGACTCCTTCTTTTTCAGCTTTTGTCTTTAGATTGCTCTCTTGCTTCTGTTGTTGTCTTTCAGCTTGCTGCAATGTTCAATAACCTGAATGAGGGGAGCCGTCTCCCATCCAATGCATGTTGTCCGTACCTGGTTATTCAGGGCAGGTACTAGTCCGTTTATTATGGCTGCTTTTAGCAGACTGTTGTATTCATCGGTGCCTGGTCGGAGTCCGCTGTGTTTACAAAAGCACGTCTCCAATCTTTGTCTATATTCCTAGCAATGTCTTTAATCTCATCTTGTCTCCAGGTGCGCTGGATCAGGACCTCTGGCAGCCAGTACGCTGTCAGGGGGGCCATGAAAATGGCGTTTTTCGGATTGTCTTTAGTTTTTTTGTCTTTGGTGATGTCTTAGGGGATTCTGGCGATGATAAGAAGCTCAGTCCACGGTGCGACCAAGGGGACCAAGTCCATCAGGAACCGCCTTGGAAACCTGTCGGGTTGCTTGGGGTGGATATCAGAGGCGGAGGCATGGGTGGTGGACTCTATGCTACGGGCAGGGGCTGTTGGTGGACCTGGATGGGCCAGTCTTTCTTTGTCTTCTCAAACTCTAACGTTTCTGTACATTCTTGTAATTTCCTTTCACTCAGTGTTCATTTTAATGGAAAATCAGCTATTTTGTGCCACAAAACAACCTGGTCTACAACACCGCGACCCCATTTATCAACCATTGTTCATCCCGGTCCAACCAGCGGGTCCGGGAGACAGAACTCTTTTTTACTATTACTTGACCCCATTGTAATCAAACCCATGTCCACACACATGCACACAATTATTAGATAACACTCGTTCACACGGTTATCTGTCGTCCACACTATTCACTGCCTATTTTTATTTGTACCACTTGCACAGACAAATGACTTTTCTTAATTGACTATCCGACAGTGCCCTTGGTATATTGATCAACTACACTAGTACTATGACTTTTTTTTTTTTTTAAACTACATTTAATTTTGTCGATTGTTATTTTTGGTTCAATATTTCGTATTTCATACAATGTCTTTTTAACTAATTTAATTTGTAATTACTTATTAGTATTATTCATAGATCAGTCAAATCACTGACACAGCGACAGCGAGTGGGAGAAGTACAGGCATGGAAAAGTACAGAGCAGTTTAGAAGCAATAAGGAGAAATTGCATCTTGAATTGCTTTAATCAGAAAAGAGAGGACATTGGGGAAACACAGCAGCAGCTCAAAGTCAAACAGCCGCGTGTGTTTTTCTGATAACAAACAAGCTGAAACTCGGAGCAGCTGATTCAAATTCAGCGCCGTTCTGAGACACAGGCGAGGGGAGGAGCCAACAGCACAGCAGAACAACACAGTTAAACGAGGCAGTCATCCCAGCGACAGCGAGTGGGAGAAGTACAGGCGTGGAAAAGTACAGAGCAGTTTAGAAGCAGTTTGAAAGCAGTTTGACGGCTGCAGAAGAAAGTAAACTTCAAAAGAAAAACCCTCAGCATGGTCTGAAGATCAGACTATCTGTGATACCTGCTTGACGTGGGAAATCCGAGAAAACCCAGCGGAGCTAAACCAAGTATGCGTAAAGTGCCGCGTGATCCAGGATTTGCATAAACTAGTAAATATGCTAGAAATGGAGCTGGAAGAAGTGAGACAGCAACAGGATCTTGAGGAACTGACACACCCACAATTCATGGAAGTCTGCATCACCCCTAACAGACTGAAAGCCACCAGGGAGATAGAAGGTCAGAACAGCTGGGTTCAGGTAGGCAGAAGCAGGGAAAAAAAGAAACTTTGTCAAACACAACCACCAGAAATCAAAACAACCAACAAATTTGAGTCACTTCAGAATTTTGATGAGCAGAGCCGACAACAAGAAAATGAAAGGAACAACATCTATTACCCCATTAACAGTGGCGACCAGACAGCAAAAAGAAGGGAGGTCATGATTGTTGGGGACTCCATATTGAGAAACACAGCAAGTTCAATTCGCAGTTTGTACCCCGTTACTACAACAGTGTGCTGTCTTCCGGGAGCCTCGGTCAAGCACATCACTGAGAACGTGGACAGGCTCCTAGAATGAACAGGAGACGACCCGGTAGTAGTCGTCCACATCGGTACAAACAACATTGGAAGAGACAGACCAAAATCCCTGCAAAACAAATTCAGAGAGCTAGGAAGGAAATTAAAAGAGAAAACCAAAACTGTGGTATTTTCTGGTATACTACCGGCACCTTACAAAGGACCATATGGACAGCTGGAAATAATTAATCAGAACGCATGGCTGAAGATGTGGCGCACACGGGAAGGCTTCACCTATCTTGATCATTGGACCACATTCTACAACAAGGACTATCTGTATAGACGGGACGAACTGCACTTAAATAACAAGGGAACCAATCTACTTGGAGAAAAGATCCTCAAGCAGGTTCAGAAGCATTTAAACTAGAAAGGAAGGGGGGAGAAATCAACAAAAAAACAGAAGGGAGACCGCATCAAAACAAGAACAACAACTCAGGTAAGACAACCATTAAATGTATTTATCTAAATGCTAGAAGTATCAGAAACAAAATTCTAGAACTTGAAGCTACTGCACTAACAGGTAACTATGAGGTGATAGGTGTTACAGAAACGTGGTTGCCTGAGAGTGATGGGGACGAATTTAATATTTGTGGGTATACACTGTATAGGAAAGACAGGCAGGACAGAAGAGGAGGAGGGGTAGCGCTATACATAAGAAACAGTCTTGAAGCCCAGGTGTTAAACCTGGACAAAGAAAATAAAACCGAATCAATATGGGTCAGAATAACGGACAAAAATTCAAAGGGCATAATAATAGGAGCATGCTATAGACCGCCAGATTCAGACGGTGAGCACAGTAATCTGTTATGCAATGACATTAGAAATGCGTGTAGCAAAGGAGAAGCCATACTAATGGGGGATTTCAACTTCCCCCAAATAAAATGGGAAAACCCGATGGGTAGCACGAAGGATGAAATAGAAATGGTGGAAATGACAAATGACTGCTTCCTAACACAATTTGTCAAGGCACCGACTAGAGGGGAGGCATGCCTTGATTTAGTCTTTTCAATTTATGAAGATAGAATAACTAAAACAGAGGTCAGAGAACCACTGGCAAACTCGGACCCCAACATGGTCTCATTTTGAAGTGTTTTTTAAAACCACAAAAGTAATGACTAAAGCTAAGGTTTACAATTTTAGAAAAGCAAACTATGAAGGTATGAAACAGAGACTAACAGAAGTAGATTGGAGCAAAATAGAGAAAATACCCACAGAAGAAGGATGGTTGTTCTTCAAAAATGTAGTACTAGAGGCGCAAAACAATTACATCCCTAAAGTAGACAAATCTAAATGTAAAACTAAATTGCCAAAATGGTTTAATAGATCAATTAAAAAAAATATTCAGTGAAAAAAGGCACTTTACAGAGCATTAAAAAAGGACCAAAAAGAAAACAAGCAGAAAGAGTACACAGAACTGCAAACGCAAGTCAGAAAGGAAGTTAGAAGGTTTTTACAAAGGAAGATACTGACAACATGCACCACATGTCATCCAGTTCCTATCCAGTTTTAAATAACTTTAGCATACCTGTGGCAGAAGTGTTAAAGGGACTAGGAGCTCTTAAAATAAACACATCCCCTGGGCCGGATGAGATCCTCCCAGTAGTACTCAAAGAAATGAAAGAAGTAATTTACAAACCGCTAACCAAGATCATGCAGCAGTCTCTTGACACAGGGGTGGTACCGACAGACTGGAAAATTGCAAACGTAATACCGATCCACAAAAAGGGAAACAAAACTGAACCAGGTAACTACAGACCAGTAAGCCTGACTTCTATTATATGCAAACTTATGGAAACTATAATAAGATCCAAAATGGAAAATTACCTATATGGTAACAGGGTACTGGGAGACAGTCAACATGGTTTTAGGAAAGGGAGATCGTGCCTAACTAACTTGCTTGATTTTTTTGAGGATGCAACATCGATAATGGATAATTGCAAAGCATATGACATGGTTTATTTAGATTTCCAGAAAGCTTTTGACAAAGTCCCGCACAAAAGATTAATTCTCAAACTGAACGCAGTAGTACACATGTACATGGATTAGGGAGTGGTTAACATGTAGAAAACAAAGTACTGATTAGAGGAAAACCCTCAGAATGGAGTGTGGTAACCAGCGGTGTACCACAGGGATCAGTATTAGGTCCTCTGCTATTCCTAATCTACATTAATGATTTAGATTCTGGTATAGTAAGCAAACTTGTTAAATTTGCAGATGACACAAAAGTAGGAGGAGTGGCAAACACTGTTGCAGCAGCAAAGGTCATTCAAAATGATCTAGACAAGATTCAGAACTGGGCAGACACATGGCAAATGACATTTAATAGAGAAAAGTGTAAGGTACTGCACACAGGAAATAAAAATGTACATTATAAATATCATATGGGAGATACTGAAATTGGAGAAGGAATCTATGAAAAAGACCTAGGAGTTTTTGTTGACTCAGAAATGTCTTCATCTAGACAATGTGGGGAAGCTATAAAAAAGGCTAACAAGATGCTCGGATACATTGTGAAAAGTGTTGAATTTAAATCAAGGGAAGTAATGTTAAAACTGTACAATGCACTAGTAAGACCTCATCTTGAATATTGTGTGCAGTTCTGGTCACCTCGCTATAAAAAAGATATTGCTGCTCTAGAAAGAGTGCAAAGAAGAGTGACCAGAATTATTCCGGGCTTAAAAGGCATGTCATATGCAGACAGGCTAAAAGAATTGAATCTGTTCAGTCTTGAACAAAGAAGACTTCGTGGCGACCTAATTCAAGCATTCAAAATTCTAAAAGGTATTGACAGTGTCGACCCAAGGGACTTTTTCAGCCTGAAAAAAGAAACAAGGACCAGGGGTCACAAATTGAGATTAGACAAAGGGGCATTCAGAACAGAAAATAGGAGGCACTTTTTTACACAGAGAATTGTGAGGGTCTGGAATCAACTCCCCAGTAATGTTGTTGAAGCTGACACCCTGGGATCCTTCAAGAAGCTGCTTGATGAGATTTTGGGATCAAGAAGCTACTAACAACCAAACGAGCCTGATGGGCCTAATGGCCTCCTCTCATTTGTAAACTTTCTTATGTTCTTATGTTCTAATTCTAAACACCATTTTCATCACTTTACACCAATTTAAATTAATTAATACTGACTATTAAGCTTCTAAACACACACTATCGGACTTATAATCAAGGGGCATTCAACATATTTCATAAGGTATATTTGCAAAAAAAAACCAAAGAAACAAAAAAAAAAAAATGCACTCTTACCGTAAACTTTTGATTATCTATATGGGGCTCAGATCGGCGGGAAGAATTGATGTTAAACCGCCAAGCTTTTTCTCCTCCAATGACATTGAAATGCACTACTGTACTACAATGTTGATTTTGATATCCCATCTGCCTTAATGGTCTGTGGTTGCGCAGTAAAAAACGAGAAATATTTTTATTAGACCTGCTTTGTGCGTTTGCGGGAAAAAAAAAAAAAACGATTTTCTCTTACAAATATTTTTTGTCTCCTAGACCCCACCTTCCACAGAGAGGGGTTATACTTAAGATATTTTCTAGTACCCAAGAGGGATGGCGGCTTTCCCTCCATCCTAGACCTGAGATTCCTCAACAAGTTCTTGAAGGAGAGGAGAATCCAAATGCTGACTCACCGTCATATTCTCCAGTCAGTCCAGCCGGTTGACTGGTTCATCACCGTGGACTTACAGGACGTGTATTTTCACGTTCCCATTTGTCCATATCACAGGAAAGCATTTATGAGTTGTCCGTGCTGCCATTTGGCCTCTCCCTAGCTCCTTGTACATTTTCATAGTGTGTGGACACTATCCTGGTCCCCTTGCGATTGTTGGCGATCAGAGTACTCAACTATCTTGACGACCAGCTGATTTGCGCTCAATCGCAAGAGGGAGCAGTTGCCCACACAGTGATTGTGACACAGCATCTGGAGAGGCTGAGCCTCCATCAGCGATGCAAAAAGTCGGCTTATACCGGTGCAGTGCACGTCATATTGGGGCTCCGTCTGGACTCCAGTACGATGTGCGCATACCTGACGGACGATAGAGTAGCAGCTATTCAGGGTTGCCTCTCCTTGTTCCAACAGGGATCTAAGGTCCCCTCGGTGCAGTTCCAAAAACTGTTGGGTCTGATGGCCGCAGCTGTATCAGCCATCGAGCTGTGTCTATTACACAATCGCCCGCTCCAGGCGTGACAGACACCGTCGGCTGACAGTGTCTCACACGTGTTCCCTGGCCCTGCGATGGTAGAGGATGCCCTCTCGCCTACGCGGGGGTGTGCAGATTGGAGTGGTGTTGACTCGTCAAGTGGTGACGACAGACACCTCCAACTTGGGCTGGGGGGCGGTCTGGGAAGGCAGAGGAGTCTGCAGCACCTGGTTGGGCCATTGTATAGCCGTGCACATAAATATGCTGGAGCTGCAGGCTGTTTTCCTGGCTCTTTCTGGAAAACACGTGCTGGTCTGAACGGACAACACAGGGTTACATAGCATTGCCTTCTAGCTCCTGACTTGGGTGCAACAGAACCTGCTGTCCCTATGGGCGACTGTAACAGGGGAGACCTGTGCTGACTCTTCTGGTGCATAGCTCATAGCGCTGCAGGAAGAGGGCAGCAGCCTTACAATATCTGCCTGTCGGTCATGGCAGTGACATGGAGAGGTGGGAGAGACGGTGTGTGGCTTTCCCTCTCTCCGAGTGGCTGAGAGGCAGGCCTTGGGGGATTGCTGGCCCTATAAAGGTTATGCTCTGTGTTCCCTCAGGCTACCCCCTAAGACGAAATGAGCCAGCTGGTGGAAGCTGGGCTGCCGAAATGAGCATGGCCGGCGAAACAAAAACAAACAAAATAAACAATAAATTGAAAAGAGAAAGATTGTAGAGATCGGGGAATCCTTGGGCAGACCCTGAACATGTAGAGGTGGAGGGAACACCACAGTGTAGGACGGAGACCCAAGCCGTGTGGATACCGGTGGTTGGGGTAACGCTGCCGAGTGCAGCACCTTTTATTTGTAGTTTTGATAACTGTGTTTTCTTTCCTTTTTCCTTTTTCCTTATGCCTTTGGTTTTTGATTATTGTTTTGAGCATCTGTAAGTGTGTCTGCACTTGAACTGTACCACCTGTGGTATTCCCTTGGTTTGTTTTTACCATTTCTGGTAGGCAGACCACAGTCAACAGCTCCCTCTGTAGGCCAAAAAGTAAAGGCACCCTGTCAATAAAACTGGGCACCTGTGTGGTGTGTACACCTGTCTGTCTCCTGTGTCAGTGAATTACCACCACCCTTCCACAGCGACACAGTTTCCTGGAATGGTGAACTGGGCAGTGAACTTCCTGTTGAGGGAGGGTGTGCATCTGTCAGAGTGGTGACTCCACCCGAAGGTGGTGGAGTGCATTTTGAAAACGGTTTGGGAAGGCGCTTAGGTAGTCCACTCTGTGTTGACGCTATAGCCCACGAGTTGCCCAGGATGCTCCTTTATACGTTCCCGCCAGTACCGTTGCTCCCAGCCGCCTGGAGAAGGCCCTTCGGTGGCCCTGGAGGATCTGGTTCTCAACCCTATGCCAGCTCATACAAGGCCAGCCCTGGGAGATCCAGCTTCGCTTGGATCTCCTCAGTCAGGCAAGATGCACTCTGGCATTTGGGACCTGGCAGGTTACAATTATGGGTCTGGCCCCTGAAAGGGACTTCTGGACAGCCCAGAAGTCATGACCCAATTTCTTTCCCCATGCCGATTATCTTGCAGTTTCTGCAATAACTGCTTGATGCTGGTAGGTCACCTTCCACATTGAAGGTGTATTTAGCAGCTATCTCTGCGTGCCATGCTCCCGCAGTTTCTGTATCTCCGGGTATGCATTTCTTAGCAACACATTTCCTGAAAGGTGCTCAGCGGTTACGCCCTCCCTGGAGGGTCATTTTCCCTGAATGGAGCCTTGATGTTATACATAGAGTTGAAGCATCTACCTCTGAAGATTGAATTTCTTCTGCCCGGTGCGGACATTGAAGTGTTACATGGATAAGAGCTCTCCGTCGTACTGACCAGCTGTTTGTCTGTCACGGTATACAGACCCTAGGAAAGCCCCTCAAAGCAGCGACTGTCGCATTGCATTGCGGACACGGTCTTTGTGGTGTAGTATTATTATTATTATTATTATTATTATTATTATTATTATTATTATTATTATGTTTCAAGAGATCACGTTATTTTTACATACAGTTAATCATTTATCCAATTTAGTTTTACTGGAGCAATCTAGGTAAAGTACCTTGCTCATGGGTACAGCAGCAGTGTCCCTTCACCTGAGATTTAACACACAACCCCCTGGTCAAGAGTCCAGAGCCCTAACCACTACTCCACACTGCTGCCCCAGTGCTGGCTTACCCCCACATGGGAGAAGAGCTGCACACTAGTAGAGGGTTGGCTACATCTTGGGCCCTATTCAGAGGGGTCTCACTGTCCGATATATGTACGCCAGCTAGCTGGGCTATGCAGCGTACATTCTCCAGGTTCTACTGCTTGAATGTGGTAGATCCTTCCTTGCCATCTATAGGCACGAGGGTCCTTGAGGTTGCACGCTCGCACCACTAACCTTGGGTTATACAATTCTGATGTGTCCTTTGTATGCTGCCATTCCTTCTACCTCGCGACAAATCTGGTATACATTTCCCATACAAAATGTCGTTGGTGGTCATCTTCGAATTCAGAGGAAACATTAGGTTGTTACCATAACCCTGGTTCCCTGAAAGAGAATGACAACCATTACCGAATGGGATGAGCCCTCTCTGACTGCCAATCACATAGCATATATAAAAAAGCTGCCCTATCAGGGCCCTTGTGTGAAGGGGAAGTCCCTCCTACCTCCTGCTGAAGAGGGATGTCCTCACAGTAGCATATCGCTATTTTCTTTCGAAATCAGAGGTCAGTCAATTCTCTTTCAGGGAACCAGGGTTATGGTAATAACCTAACGGTCCCTTTCAGTGGAATGAAGCTGTACAAAATCTGTCGTGGATCCAGATTACCGACAGTACAGCCTCATTGCAACAACCTCCGAGCCCACATGACGCTTAAGGGCATGCTGCCTGCAACAACCTAGAGCCCAGAGAGGGTCTCGCTCAGTTTGTAACATCAAGGTGATAAAAACGCGCAAATGTCTGACTACCTGTCCATATAGCAGCACTGCATAGCTCATTAAGGAGGCGCCATGAAGGAAAGCCCACAAAGTTGCCTGGCCTCTGGTAAAATAGGCCGTAATGTCCCCCGGTAAGGGGGAGTCCATCTGTTCATACGCCAAGTGTATCATTATTACCCGCTACCATTATTGACATTATTATCCGCTACCATTATTACCCCTGACACTAGAGTGGATCAGGTTGGAGAGAGCACAGGTTCTGCTGGTTGCACCCAGATGGCCAAGGCGCTCCTGGTTTGCTCTCCTCTCCGACATGTTGTCGGGTCAGCTGTGGCAGCTCCGGCTATGCAAGGACCTCTTTTGCCAAGCATAGGGGCTATTATGACACCTGAACCCAGCCAAGCTCCAACTATAGGTCTGGCTGTTGAACGGAGCTGTCTATCCAGACAAGGTTTACCAGATGCAGTGGTAGAGACCTGTTTCCTTGAAGGTGGCATTTTTAATAGCCATTATGTCTGCCAGATGAGTAAGTGAGCTTCATGTGCTGTCCATCGATGATGTATGGTTTTCACTGGAAATGACTCGCGGGTAACATTAAGAACAAATCCAGCCTTTTACCAAAGGTGGTCTCTTCATTCCTTATTAACTAACAGGTGGTTTTGGAAACTTTCAGACCTCCCCCGCACGAGTCAGAGGAGGACCGGCTCTATGCTGATACCTGGATAGGACGGCGTCCTGGGAACAGTCCAACCAGCTATTTGTCTGCTATGGATCCTGCTGTAGAGGTCAGGCCCTATCGAAGCAATGTCTAGCGCACTGGGTGGCAGATACTATACGCTTGGCGTATGAACGATGGACGATGGGATATTATGGCCCATTCTACCAGGGGCCAGGCAACTTCGTGGGCTTTCCTTCATGGCGCCTCCTAAGATGAGCTATGCAATGCTGCTAAATGAACAGGTAGTCAGACATTTGCGCGTTTTTACCGCCTTGAATTTGCAAACAGAGCGAGACGCTCTTTGGGCTCTAGAGTTTTGCAGACGGAATGCCCTTAGGCGTCACGTGTGCTCTGAGGCTATCGCAGCGAGGCTGTACCATCGGTAATTTGGAGCCACGACAGCTTTGGTACAGCTTCCTATTTGGTAGTGGTTGTCATTCCATTGAAAGGGAACGTTAGGTTATTACCATAACCCTGGTTCCCTGAAAAAGAATGACAAACATTACCCTTCGAGGTAGTGTCACAGGGATTTCCACTTCACAGCAGGGCCCTGATAAGGCAGCTTTTTTATATATGCTCAGTGATTGACAGTCAGAGAGGGCTCTTCCCATTCGGTAATGGTTGTCATTCTTTTTCAGGGAACCAGGGTTACGGTAATAACCTAATATTACTTACCGTTACCCTGGTTCCCTGAAAGAGAAGATGACCACCAACCGTGAGGTTCCTTCGGTCAACCTCGCAGGTTCGATGTAAAAAGTGGCTTCCTCAGTATGACTGTTTTAATCCCTCGGTAGGCGGGACCGAGGGCATCATCCCATGAAGGGGTCTAGCAATAGCTCTGGTATAGAGAGCTCAGAAAATACCTACCAGTAGGCAGGCATATCCCATATGTAATGTTATTGGTGGTCGTCTTCTCTTTTAGGAAACCAGGATTACGGTAAGTAACCTAACATTCTGCATCCACTGAATTGGTTGGAAGGGTAAGACAAAGCTTTGCCAAATCATGCAGATGTTGAAGTCGATTAGAAACAGTCCCAAAACTCGGTTACCCAAGGGCATCTCGCATACTTTATCCCGTCTAATAATTTATATTATCAGTACCGAATCAAAACAAAGAAAACTTGCCTATTTGGGTCTAAAATTCTAACTGTGTTTAAAGTAAGCAGCAGGTTGTTTGATGCGAGGTGGCTGTGCTAGGTTGTACCTGTAGTACTGATTTAACTTCACTGTTTTATTTTACATTCTGTTCAGCAGCCTCTGTAGCAGTGTGACAGGACTGAAGGAGTCCCTGTCGTAATTTGCCCTCCCGACCACCGGCAGCGCTGTGTAGGGTTGACCGTGATTGGATCAGGAGGCTGAACTCTGACCATGCAGGAAGTTCTGGGTCAGGCGGCCATCTTGGCCCAAGGTAGAACCATGCGGCCGTCGGGTCCCATCATTGCAATCAGCTGTGCTGTTCTCATTGATTGGCTAACGTGGGGCAGCGTGCTGATTGCAGGGGTGGGACTTGACAGTATTTAAGCAGTATGGTTTTGCCATTCGGTCTCCCTGGGCTGAACTGAAAACACATGCTGTGCTTGTTGTGTTGCTTTTATTCACTGCTGTTATTCACAGAAGCTTGAAAACCTTGGACACTGTGTTGGATTATCGGAGTGAGGAACCTAGGACTGGCCATTAATCTGTGGAAGGGAGCTAAGAAGCAGTGAGAGGAAACCCACCGCAGTACCACAAAGAAACCCAGTGCTTCCTTTGTTGTTATTTATTTTGTAACCGTGACATTTTTTGTTTACTCTTTTAATTTCAAACCTGAGTTTACCATTGCTGGTATTCCAGGTGGTTTTCTTGTTTATTTTTTTTGCAATACTGGACTGTTCTATTTTTATTATTTTTGTAAAATAAAACCCTGCCCTGATACCATTGATGGTACAGGGCTCTAAGAACTAAACTCCATTTCCGGCTCCTCCTCATTTTTGGTCCTTCCCAAAAGCTCCACCCACTACCCTCCCACAAGTAGCCTTTCATTTAATGTGTGATTTTGAAGCTATATAGTGATTGATTGGATTTTCTCCAAGACACATTACAAGATGTGCAAAACAATTACCTCCATTTGCATGTACAGTTTCTTTAGGAAATATCTTGATATGATCATCAGCCGAAATATACTTTTTTTTTGCTTTGTCGTCCATTTCTGGTATTTTACTTCCAGTGCTGAAAATTTGATTTTAGCAACCTAAATCAAAACAATGTAGCACTGACTTTGTCCCACCCTCTACTGTATTGTTACAGAAAAGCCAGTAGAGACGCACTGATAGGCTGATTAAAACATTGTTGTCATTTGCACAGTAAACAAGAACATATCGGTATCCCGATTTCTGCGAAATCGCTATTTAGGTAGACCCCTAATTATGATGAATGCCCAAAGAGCACATGAACCATTATTCTTCATGTTCGGGATGGATCCGACTCTATTGTGAGTTTTACTTAGGATCGGGTCAGAGTCTTTTCCAGGTCGGATTAGGTTTGTTGTTTTGGACCCTTGAAGACCTTTACAGGTAGATGCCAATTAAAAATGCTCTGAAAGTTACAAAGTAGCATGTCCAAATGGCTCTAGAAAGGTTGTATGTATCTACATGTGGTTTGTGCCCCCAGGTTGTAGCCACCACCATCATGCTGGAGAGGAGACTTCCTCGTTGCATGTGGCCGAGGTTGGGGAGCTGTGGACAGGACTATGGGCTGGGAGACCGCTGGTACCTCAGGTAAAATAATCAATATCCTGTACACCCCTTTCTTTGAGGGTAAATCCTACTTTCTGATTGACTATTACCTCATTTCCATGCACCACTCCTCTCGTGTTGAAAACCCTGCTGCCCCTCACTTCGTTTCCATCTTCATTTAGCCAATCCGAGCTGCCCGAGGGTTTTTTTTGGACCCTTTCCCAAAGCGGGCAAAGTGGGATGGGTCACAATCAAGTGACAAGTGTGCGTAAATATTTAATCAACATCCCTCTTTAACCTTTGATGCATGGCATGAATTGGCCAGGTTTGGATAAAAACACTGAAACGCGCTTGATTTCAGTGATGCGGACAACCGAAGCCTTTCGCACCAGGCATTATTAAACCAGGAGTAGATCAAACTGTGCAGCTCAACTGTTTCTTCAGTTAATAACAGTCAACAGCTCTTTTCTGCTTCTTTTAATGTTGTAGAATTTCAAATGATGCCATAGAAATAATGAACACTCGCACAGTCATACATGTCAACCCCTATGTGTTCACACCAGTGAGACCCCTGCTGAAAAACCTTGGGACTGATAACAAACTTCAACGAGACCACACAAGGAGCAAAGCAAACGACACGAATACAGCACGAGTACATTAAAAAAAAAAACATAACTGTAGCTACTTATGAAAAGAAAATACTGTCTGCTTTTGCTCCTTTTGTGGAAACTAAATTAAATAAATAAAACAAAGTAATAGTCTGGGTACACCACACACAAAAAATGACATTTAACAGGGAATGTTTATATAATGTGGTTTAACGTGTAACTCATTCAAAAAGAGAACATTTGTTTGAGATACATTTTTTTTGATTGATTTTCAGTTTTAATAAAATCTGCAGTTAGTGTGTATTATTATTATTATTATTAGTCAACATTATTAAAAGAAAGAAGTACGAAACCAGCGTGTGACTAAAATGACTTTTGACTAAAATTAAGGTGAAAGAAAGAGATAGACATACCATCATTTACCAATTGTTCTGTTATTTCTTACCATATGGTGTCTTTCTTTGTATTGTCTTTATAACCACTGACACTGACATCATAAAGAACATCATATTTTTTTACTTTAATAATTACATTCCCAGTGATGTCCATTTCTGTGGTAATTTCTGCGTGAACGAGACCGTGACAGTCTGACAGCCTCTCCTTCGGCTCTGTCCGAGCAATGACAGAAACATAGACTCGTGCACACAAACAGTCACTTTGAGACAAGAAGGCAATTCTATAAAAAGCTTATAGAGATATTAATATAATAACGTTGCCAAGGTGGCTAAGTGTTGCTGTCCTCTGTTTGACAGGGTGGAAGATCGGCATGACAACTCTGTGGAAAAGGTCCAGCGCTATGCCAAAGTATTCCAGGGAAAAGGTAAAAGCAAAGTCGGAGAAGAAAGAATCCATCCCTGATACTCAGATTATCCACCCGCTTATCCGAAATCACCTGGACCCGCACAGGAGGTCACTCCAAGGCTGGGAGATGATTCGCAGGAGCACAATGGGATCCCATTATGGGGAATTCTGTGACAAAAAATCTGAGGAAATATACCATGTCTAAAGGTATAGCTGTAAGAAACTAAGTCAACTACAGCTAGGGCGAGAAGGTTAGCATCACGTAGAATTTTAGGATTGAGACATAATGAAAAAAATAAACTCTATGAAGATAATTGAGATTTTATTTAACATCATGTATCAAAGAAAACACATAATAAAAATTATATCGAAAAAGTGTACCGGAAGCCATAATAGTAGTACAGTATTTCATGTTAGATTTTGAAGTTAGGGATGATATAGCAGTATATAGCATGTTCAACAGAGCCTCTGCCTCTTGGGGACACACAAGGAGTGTGAATCAGTTGCTTCTAGGTAGCGTGCATGTGATCAGATTACTCTCCTTTTTAATATGTTTTATTTCGGCAGGTATTAATAAGAACCTTTTAAAGTGATTGATAATTGAAGCTTTACAATCTGTTTCTTACCTCTTTATACATGGCTTAAAACTTGCACTAGACCTGCATCTAGTCCTGGGTTTCAGAACTACCTTCAATTTAAGTATATTAATGATAAAAAGCCTTATAAAAAATACCTAGTAATGTTTTATTACTACTTACTTAAAATAGAATTTGAAAGTATTGTTTTAAGTAATAATTAATTAAATAAATGTTGTAATTTGCACTAACATTTGCAGTTATGTCTTGTGTTAAAGGAATGCTTACCAAAGTTTTTCAAATCCATTTTTCTTTTAGTTCTGCAGTTTGTTTTTTAATGTTAATTCAGGAAACCTTTTTTGATAGAATACTGCTGCATCCTGGTATGTATGCTGTCAGACACATGGGCTGACTGTTGACCATTGGCGTGTTTGAACAAAGATATTTTATATACCAAGATACTTAACTCCTATCTTTACTTCCGTCACACTGCGTGCAAGGGTATCATGGGATATAAAGAGTTCTGCAGGGCCATTTTTCGATTAATTGTTATGGAGAGGGGTTCGGATTGGGGTTATTTTCTCAGTGTTTAGAAATTTAAACTTAAGCCTGTTTCACTGTTGCCCAGGGTTCAAAGGAGAAATATATTAACCTGGTAAATGATGACAATGTAATTGAGAAGAAAAATCAACTTTTCATCTGAGTATGTGCACTTAAGATCACTAGTTTTCATCAACAGGTTAAAATCATTTTGTGATTGCAGTTTCATACTTGCATGTATCAAAGTACTTTATTTAATGCAGTAGTGTGGTAATAACCATTATATTTTGCTCTACTAATCCAAATGAACGCAGGCTATGGCAGTTGCTATTTTTAATATTAACGTGAATAATTAGCTTAATTGATTCAGGAAATCACAATTCTCATTTTATTATATAGAAACATATCCAATATAGTTGAATTAAACTGTCAACTGAGTCATCTTTGGTACTGCATTCAGGAAAGTGCATTGTTCATGTCAATTATGGTATGTCATCATTAACATGGGTTATGTTTGTTCTCAAGACACCCTGGGCAAGCTTTTTTTTTTTTTTTTTTTTTTTTTTAATATATATTTTGAAACCTTGATAAAATTAGTTCAAAGCAGCTCAATCTGACAGTGATCCATTGACTCTCAATAGAAAATATACTCCCAAGCTCTCTTTATATCCCTCAACCTTCAAGCTGCACGCAAATGGAAGTCCCCACAGACAATTAGTGGTGTTGAGGATCTCTGTGTAATCGATAAAAACACACAAAATTTAGTATTATACAAATAAACGTTTGACACTCTTAAGTAACCCCTTGATGTATAAGTAATGTGTCTGCATAAAATTCCCAAGCCATTTCCAAAAGAGAAATTCTGTAATTGCATTCAAAAATAAAATTAAAGAGTTTTATTTTACATTTATATGGGACCTGAAATCAACAGTGATTTTTAATGATTGTCTTTAAAAACATAAGAACATAAGAAAGTTTACAAACGAGAGGAAGCCATTCAGCCCATCTTGCTCGTTTGGTTGTTAGTAGCTTATTGATCCCAAAATCTCATCAAGCAGCTTCTTGAAGGCTGACCCCTGGTCCTTGTTTCTTTTTTCAGGTCAAAAAAGTCCCTTGGGTCGACACTGTCAATACCTTTTAGAATTTTGAATGCTTGAATTAGGTTGCCGTGTAGTCTTCTTTGTTCAAGACTGAACAGATTAAATTCTTTTAGCCTGTCTGCATATGACATGCCTTTTAAGCCCGGAATAATTCTGGTCGCTCTTCTTTGCACTCTTTCTAGAGCAGCAATATCTTTTTTTATAGCAAGGTGACCAGAACTGAACACAATATTCAAGATGAGGTCTTACTAGTGCATTGTATAGTTTTAACATTACTTCCCTTGATTTATATTCAACACTTTTCACAATGTATCCGAGCATCTTGTTAGCCTTTTTTATAGCTTCCCCACATTGCCTAGATGAAGACATTTCTGAGTCAACAAAAACTCCTAGGTCTTTTTCATAGATTCCTTCTCCAATTTCAATATCTCCCATATGATATTTATAATGTACATTTTTATTTCCTGCGTGCAGTACCTTACACTTTTCTCTATTAAATGTCATTTGCCATGTGTCTGCCCAGTTCTGAATCTTGTCTAGATCATTTTGAATGACCTTTGCTGCTGCAACAGCGTTTGCCACTCCTCCTATTTTTGTGTCGTCTACAAATTTAACAAGTTTGCTTACTATACCAGAATCTAAATCATTAATGTAGATTAGGAATAGCAGAGGACGTAATACTGATCCCTGATCTTTTGTGCGGGACTTTGTCAAAAGCTTTCTGGAAATCTAAATAAACCATGTCATATGCTTTGCAATTATCCATTATCGATGTTTCATCCTCAAAAAAATCAAGCAGGTTAGTTAGACAGGATCTCCCTTTTCTAAAACCATGTTGACTGTCTCCCAGGATACTGTTACCATATAGGTAATTTTCCATTTTGGATCTTATTATAGTTTCCATAAGTTTGCATATAATAGAAGTCAGGCTTACTGGTCTGTAGTTACCTGGTTCAGTTTTGTTTCCCTTTTTGTGGATCAGTATTACGTTTGCAATTTTCCAGTCTGTTGGTACCACCCCTGTGTCAAGAGACTGTTGCACGATCTGGTTAGCGGTTTGTAAATAACTTCTTTCATTTCTTTGAGTACTATTGGGAGGATCTCATCCGGCCCAGGGGATCTGTTTATTTTAAGAGCTCCTAGTCCCTTTAACACTTCTGCCTTGATTATGCTAAAGTTATTTAAAACTGGATAGGAACTGGATGACATGTGGGGCATGCTTTCCATATCTTCCTTTGTAAAAACTTGTAAAAAGTAATCATTTAATATATTTGCAATTTTTTTCTTCGTCTACGATTTTGCTATTTGTATCTCTTAGACATTTAATCTCCTCTTTGAATGTTCTCTTGCTGTTGTAATATTGGAAAAACATTTTGGAATTGGTTTTAGCCCCCTTAGCAATGTTCATTTCTATTTCTCTCTTGGCCTTTCTAACTTCCTTTTTGACTTGCGTTTGCAGTTCCTTGTACTCTTTCTATGTACTTTGTTTTTGATCCCTTTTTAACGCTCTGTAAAGTGCCTTTTTTCGCTGAATATTTTTTTTAATTGATCTAAAACCATTTTGGCAATTTAGTTTTACATTTAGATTTGTCTACTTTAGCGATGTAATTGTTTTGCGCCTCTAGTATTACATTTTTGAAGAACAGCCATTCTTTTTCTGTGGATGTTTTCTCTATTTTACTCCAATCTTTTAGAAAGCACTTCAAATGAGACCATGTTGTGCTCTGAGTTTGCCAGTGGTTCTCTGACCTCTGTTTTAGACATTCTGTCTTCGTTATTTGAAAAGACTAAATCAAGGCATGCCTCCCCTCTAGTCGGTGCCTTGACAAATTGTGTTAGGAAGCAGTCATTTGTCATTTCCACCATTTCAATTTCATCTGTCATGCTCCCCACCGGGTTTTCCCATTTTATATGGAGGAAGTTGAAATCCCCCATTAGTATGGCTTCTCCTTTGCTACACGCATTTCTAATGTCATTGTATAACAGATTATTTTGCTCACCGTCTGAATCTGGCGGTCTATAGCATGCTCCTATTATTATGCTCATTTAATCTTTTGTCCGTTATTCTGACCCATATTGATTCGGCTTTATTTTCTTTGTCCAGGTTTAACACCTGGGCTTCAAGACTGTTTCTTATGTATAGCTCTACCCCTCCACCTCTTCTGTCCTGCCTGTTTGGTTCGGGAAGGCGCAGGTCGATCTCTTTGCTTTGGTGGAGACGACACATTGCCCCCCGTGGTACTCCCTCCACCGTTGCAGTGGTCCACGCCCTAGCCCACTTATGGCCCAGAGTGCTCCTTTACATGTTCCCGCCTCTGCCATTACTCCTGGTCTTTCTCGAAAAGGTCTGGTCAGAGAAGGCATCAGTTCTCTGTGGCCCCCAGATGGCCCAGGAGTTTCTCTGTTTCTCAACCCTGTGCCAGCTATTGAAGGACTTCACAGGGATCTCCTCAGCCAGACAAAGAGGCAGGCTCCAGTTATGGGTCTGCCCCCTGAAAGAAACCGCTGGTCAGCCTTAGGTCTGTCAGTTGTGGTTGGAGGTACTCTGCAGAATGCTAGGGCACATTCTATTAGGTTACTGTACGCCTATAAATGGAAATATTTTCAAGATTGGTGCCGTACTAACGGTCATGATCCGGTGAAATCCGGTGTGATAAGAGTGGGGGCCTGGCAAAGTCTACGCTTAATAGTATCAATCGCCCCCTGACACTCAGCTGACCACTTAATTAAATTTGGAGCACTCTTTTTGGTGAGGTCAACTAATGGGTTAACCACTGTGGCGTACTCGGGGATGAAGTGGCGGTAATAACTGGCTAAGCCCAGTAGTGACCTCACCTGAGTCTTGGTTTTGGGAATCGTTGCATCAACCAAAGCCTGGATTTTGGTGACTACGGGTCTCACCTTTCCATTCCCCATTAAAAATCCCAAATACTGAGTTTCTTTTTTGGCAAACGAACATTTCCTCAAGTTAGCTGTCAGCTGGGCTGCCCTTAGAAAATGAAGAACGGCTGCAATCCTAGCCAAATGCTCTCGCCAGGTGGAGCTGTAAGTAACCACGTCATCAATATACGCTGCTGCATATTCATGATGTGGGCGTAAAACGTGGTTCATCAGTCTCTGAAAGGCAGTGAGCACACCATGTAGCCCAAACTGCATGGTTTTAAAGTGAAACAGCCCTTCTGGTGTTGCAAATGTGGTTTTCTCTCTAGAGCTGCAGGTTAAGGGGATCTGCCAGTATCCCTTCATCAGGTCCAGAGTGGAGACAAACCTCGCTTTTCCCAGTCTATCTAGAAGTTCGTCGACCCGAGGCATGGGGTACGAATCAAACTTGGCAATAGCATTTACCTTTCTGAAATCTACATGAAGCGGTTGGTGCCGTCCTTCTTGGCCACTATGACAATAGGACTGCACTACTTGCTCCTGGAAGGCTCAATCACCCCAAGCATGTCCCATACCTCTTTGCGAATGCCACTTAGTTGACTTTCTGGGATCTGGTATGGTCTCTCTCGCAGATTGACACCTGGTGGAGAGATAATGTCATATTCAACCAAATTAGTTCTGCCTTAACACAGCTGCCATTGCTGGTCTGGTACAAATTGTTCCCCACCTAAATAATTTTTGTGCTAGGAGTCTTTGGACAGGGGCCTAAATCATCCTCTATATTGCCTGGGGCTATGAACAAGACCTCCCTTGCCTGCCAGGGCTTTAATAAATTTACATGATAAATTTCACGTTCATTATGGCGATCGGACTGTCTAATTTCATAATTTACTTTCCCTATAGCCCAAATTACTTCATATGGCCCCTGCCATTTAGCACACAAATTTGATTCTGATGAGGGAAGTAGCAGCATTGCCTTGTCTCCTAGTTGAAAGGTTCGAATTAGTGCATTTTTGAGGTAATGCTGCTGTTGTCGGTGCTGAACCGATCTGAGGTTGTCCTGGACCAAACGACCGACCAAATCTCGGCGAAGAGTACATGCTTCTCTACATTTTTGGATGAGCCTTTGTGCTCTTCCCACCTCTCTACCAACACATCGAAGATGCCATGAGACTGTCTGCCGTACAAGAGCTCGAAGAGGGAGAACCCTGTCGAGCTCTGTGGCACCTCTTTTACTGCAAAAAGGAGATAGGGAAGAAGCGATGCCCAATGTTTCTGCTCTTGTGTTACAAACCATCTCAGCATCGACTTCAAGGTCTGATTAAAGCATTCCACTAAACCGTCTATCTGTGGATGATAAACAGATGTCCTGATGGGACGTATTTTTTAATATTTTATACACCTGCTGTAGCATGTTAGACAGAAAGTTGGTTCCATGATCAGTCAAAATCTCTTTGGGGATCCCTACTCTGGCCATAATCTGTACTAATTCGTTGGCTATTGCAGCGGCACTAGTGGATCTCAATGGAACTGCCTCTGGGTATCGCGTTGCATAATCTACCAATACTAATATATGCATATACCAGAGTCAGAAGGTAGCAAAGGGCCCACTATGTCCATTGCAATGCGAAAGTGGGGCGGGGCGCACTCGACCTGGCGCTACTCGCTGGCAGTCTGGGCATGTGGCTACATATCTCGACACATCAGTATCAATAGAATCGGGCCAATATCCGCTCCCTCATATTCTCAGCTCCGAGGTGCCCCGCAAAACGGATATTATGTGCCAGCCTCATGACCTCGGTCCGACAAGACGGGGGGAACCAATAATTGTGTTAGAGGCTGTCCTTTACCTGTGGCTGTGGGTAATCACCCCTTGATACTGAAATGTAGATATACTAGCATCCCAGCGCCATCAACATCCTTACCTTCAATAGACCGGACCTGCCCCCAAGCGTGCACTAGTGACAGGTCATTATGTTGGCCCCACACTATGTCCGCGCTTGAGTACCACATGTCCGGTACATTGAGAGGGGCCGGAGTAGCATCTGCACTGGTTGGCCCAGTAACCTCGCCCTCTCGGTCACACTGTGTTCCGACTCCCTTTGACTGGCGTTTGTTACCATTTAAGCACTTTCACACCAGACCCCAGCCTTGTCTCAAAGATGCTCCCTCCCATTTCGCGATCCGTCTCTCCTTATTCGTTTTTCTAGGACGGAAAGTAGGGGAAAACATTTCAGGGTGAAAAGGAAACACATCACTAATTCATTCCCTTTTCTTTCTTCCTGCCATGTTTACATGAGGCTGCCATTATTTGCATCAATTCTTTGAATTTTGGCCAGTCCATGCCCAGAATAACTGAGTGTGGCAACCTTTCCACTACCCTTACTACAAGGTGACGTTTTATCGGCCCCACCGATAAGTATACTTTTAGGGTGGGTTATGCCACCGTGTCTCCATGGATACAGGAGATGGCCATCTGACCCTTGCCACCATGACACAGGAGAGCTGTCCGAATTAATGTTTGCTCACAACACATGTCCACTAATGTGCGGGTTTTCACATTACCTAAAACAACATCAATCATACATAGCCCCTCCCGACCATTTTTCCCGTGCGTATCTATTACAAGTGCCCAATTACAAGCAGTCACATCACACTCAATGTCAGCGGGGCATGACCTGGCCATATGTCCTCGTTGGCGGCACCTAAAATAAATTGGGGGAACAGAGGGAACAGGGGCTATGAATCTGTCCCGCTGCTGGTATGGCAATGGGGCAGGGGCAGCACTTCTACCCCAGTTGGGGACCAACCTTGGTCTCCATGGGGGGAGGCAAGGGGGCCTATTGGGGTTGGCGGTCTCGGAGGTCTGGGTCCCGGGATGGATGGTGGGGGTGGTGTTGGAGGAGCGAGAGGTAGGAGTCGGCTGCTCCGAAGGGCAGGGGCCGACAGTATCTCAACCCGGGCAGAAGCTAGGGAGTCCTCAAAGTTTTCCGCCAGCTACACGGCCTCCTCCAGGGTGTTGGGGTTGTGGCACCGTATCCACGCCTGGGTGTCGGCACTGACCACATGGCAGAACTGCTCCACCACTATTGCTTCCTCCATCTGTACCACTGACTTATTTTCTGGGGTCAGCCAGTGCACCATGTGGTCACACAACTGCTCTACGACCACCCTGGGGCGTGTTTCCGGAGATTTTCGGTATTCCCTAAAGTGTGCCCGATGGGTTTCTGCCATTATGTTGAGGGGGCGAAGGATGGCCTGTTTAACCAGGTCATACTTGACTACGTTGAGGTCATTCATAGCCTGGTAGGCTGGCTGAGCTTCCCCAATCAGGCAGGGTCCCAGCTGGCTCGCCAAGAACTCCCTCAGCTAAGCCGCAGTGGTAGCCAACTGTTCTAATGCCACCAAGTATGCCTCCGGGTTGTCCTTCGCTGACATCTTCATCGCCTGAGCCTTCGGTGCCGACATAACGGGTGTTGCGGTAGGAGCTGGCACTGTGGACATTGCAAGCCCTACCCGCTCAATGAGCTCAGTATTGTGCTCCTCCCTCCTCTCCTCTACGTCCCCTCTGTTCCAGAGCCTCCAGCAGCTCCGCCAGTGTGTTGCAATCCATCCTGTGTTCTGCCACCACGTGTGGCAATTTGACCGGTGATTGTGAACAGGTGTAGAGGTGATGCGGCGCAAAAGGAATCGCAAACAATTGTAATCCGGTAGGAAAGGGGTTTTAATTGTAATCCAGGTCTGGTGACCAACAAAAGAAAAACGCTCAGGCAATACACAGCAATGTGTAATGCGCGGAGCCAAACAAACTGGTTTACAGTCCTAAACAATAAACGTTATCCGCCCCACAATACTAAAACACGGTCACCATTCCCTGGTATGTGTAGTAGTGCTCGTGGTGGGTGATAAGTTATTTGGTGACAGTTTGTGCAGTGCAGTTCTGGCTTGTGCAGGCCCGAAAGCAACAGCTCTGGAACGTGTTTAGCCATCTAGTGATAGAATAAACAAGACAATTACTAACACTCAAAACAATTACTAACAATTACTAACCTCAGCTCTCAGTCCTTCCATGTTAAAGCTCAAACCCGAAGCGAAGGAAAAGATTAGCGTTTCTCTGGCCCCTTTTATGCTACCCTGCATGATCCCTTGGTATATGATTTCAGCTCTTTTGCCTTCCGGGTCAATATGTTCCTGCAACAATCTCTTGCTTCCATTCAGGCTGACCAACTTCCTGATCTTGGAAACGAACTATCAGGCCAGCCCGTCCAGATTCTTTTTCTTTTGCTATTTAGCACCCTCACAGGTCGAGAGGGAGATTTATAACCAGAACTCATTCTATTTCTGTCACAATCCCTCATTGGCCTCTATGAGCACTATGGTCCTTGAGGTTGCACGCTCTCAGGGCTAAGGCATCCCTCTTATGCTGTCGTTCTTTTCTCCCTCACGACAGCTCTTGTACTAGTTTTCCCATAACGATGTTTTGGTGGCCATCTTCGAATTGAAAGGGAACGGGCCCGGTCAGTTACCTACCAGTTCAGTTTACCTACCGTGGTCCCAGTGTCCGCTTATACTTTGCTTACAAAAATTGGGCCCACATGGTATGTAGACAGGATTACAGAATAGCTGTTAATACACAGAACACTGCAGTAACTTTTGGACTGAATTTTAAATGTCAGCTCTTTCGAACCAGAAGTGACAAAGTAAACAAAGATAATGGGTGGGTTCACAACCATAGCCCCTCTGATCGCTGGATACCAGCCTCCCTGACCTCTTGACCACCCCTCAGGTCTCCTGATCTCCTCCTCTGATTGTTGCTCACTCACATTCAAAGAAACTTCAAGACTACACCTGGAGCCCTCAACTCTCAGTATCTATCTATAAAGGGGTGTCACCAGATTAAAATTAAAACCTGAAAACTTCAAGCCCTACATGTGTGTATGTGTTCGCATTTACTTTTTTCCAAAATATAGTACTTGTTTTATTTCTTTTTAGGAATATGCACCTCTATTAATATGAAGCGTAACACATTATCTTAAAATAAAATACAGTGCATGGTGGGATACGAGTGTAACTAATGAGGCATTTAGTTACTAGGGTAACTGCTCTGCATGCCCTGCTGCATGAGAAAAAAAAAAAAAAAAAACCTGTATTTATATTTATATATATATATATATATATATATATATATATATATATATATATATATATATATATATATAAATATACAGCTCTGGAAAAAATTGAGACCACTGCAAATTTTTCTTAAATCAGCATCTCTACATGTAGGGCAGCCATTCCATTCCAGTGTCTGTTGAATTCCAACACAGGCACACCTCATTCTACTGAATGAGGTACTGATTAGGGGATCACCTGAACCAAATCTTATTTAACGAGGAAAAGTATAAAAACCACTCCTGTGGTCATCACTATCCTCTTGCAATAGGACCAGCTGGATGGCAAAACAGTGCTAGTAGTACCTCAAAAGAATACAAAAATAACTATTGACCATGCCCAAAGAGTTGAAAAGGAAAGTTTTGAGTGAGGAAAAGAAGGGTTCAATTCTGGCTTTACTGGCAGAGGGATACAGTGAGCGTTGGGTTGCTTCCATCCTTAAAATTTCAAAGACGGTGGTTCATAAGAACAAGGTCAAGCAGCACACATTGGGGACAACAAAGCTACAGACCGGCAGAGGGCGAAAACGACTCTCCACTGACCGGGAAGACCGTCAACTCATTTGAATGTCACTCAGCAACCGTAGGATGACATCAAGTGACCTACAAAAAGAATGGCAAACGGCAGCTGGGGTGAAGTGCACGGCGAGGATGGTTCGAAACAGGCTCCTAGGGGCAGGGCTGAAGTCATGCAAAGTTAGAAAAAAAGCCCTTCATCAATGAAAAGCAAAGAAGAGCCAGGCTGAGGTTTGCAAAAGACCATAAGGATTGGACCGTAGAGGACTGGAGTAAGGTAATCTTCTCCGATGAGTCCAATTTTCAGCTTTGCCCAACACCTGGTCGTCTAATGTTTAGACGGAGACCTGGAGAGGCCTACAAACCACAGTGTCTCGCACCCACTGTGAAATGTGGTGGAGGATCGGTGATGATCTGGGGGTGCTTCAGCAAGGCTGGAATCGGGCAGATTTGTCTTTGTGAAGGACGCATGAATCAAGCCAAGTACAAGGTTGTCCTGGAAGAAAACTTGCTTCCTTCTGCTCTGACAATGTTCCCCAGCAGGACAATTCTCCATACCACACAGCCAGGTCAATCAAGGTGTGGATGGAGGACCACCAGGTCAAGACCCTGTCATGGCCAGCCCAATCTCCAGACCTGAACCTCATTGAAAAACCTCTGGAATATGATCAAGAAGAAGATGGATGGTCACAAGCCATCAAACAAAGCTGAGCTGCTTGAATTTTTGTGCCAGGAGTGGCATAAAGTCACCCAACATCAATGTGAAAGACTGGTGGAGAGCATGCCAAGACACATGAAAGCTGTGCTTGAAAGTCAGGGTTATTCCACCAAATATTGATTTCTGAACTCTTAAGTTAAAACATTAGTATTGTGTTGTTTAAAAATGAATATGAACATATTTTCTTTGCATTATTCGAGGTCTGACAACACTGCATCTTTTTTGTTATTTTGACCAGTTGTCATTTTCTGCAAATAAATGCTCTAAATGACAATATTTTTCTTTGGAATTTGGGTGAAATGTTGTCAGTAGTTTATAGATTAAAACAAAAATGTTCATTTTACCCAAACACATACCTATAAATAGTAAAACCAGAGAAACTGATAATTTTGCAGTGGTCTCTTAATTTTTTCCAGAGCTGTGTGTGTGTGTGTGTGTGTGTATATATATATATATATATATATATATATATATATATATATATATATATATATATATATATATATATGTAATGGGGTATGGAAGGAATGCAGAGAAGAGAGCAGAGTGAAATGGAGTGCAGAAAGAAGATATCAGACACAAACATACTGAACAAAAGTGACAGAAATAAACAAATGAAAGAGTTAAAAGAAAAAGAACACCACATAGTGCAGATACTGAAAAGGTTACTGGAGCGGATGGAAGCGACTGGCCAGCGGATGCAAATGGGAGACAAGGAAGGACAGCTGGGGGAGAAGAGAATTGAGGACCGTCATCTGCCTCCAGCGTAGTTACAACATATGAGAAGTATACTTGTTTAATTACATTTGAGAAGTGAATACTGTGGCTATTAGAGCTCAAAGTTGTGGAAGCCTGTTAACTGTAAAGACAATCATAATTATGTGGTAGTGTTATGAAGTAGTATAATAGTCTGGTGAACGGTATTATTATGTTTTAATCGCTGATATACATATGGCAAGAGGTCTTGAAATGTAAGATGTCCGATGTTACAATTGACATGGCCAGGGTCAGTTGTAATGGGGGGTGGCAGTCTTCCCAGCGACAGCGAGTGGAAGAGACAGCGAGTGGGAGAAGTACAGGCGTGGAAAAGTACAGAGCAGTTTCGAAGCAGAAAGGAGAAATTGCATCTTGAATTGCTTTAATCAGAAAACAGAGGACATTGGGGAAACACAGCAGCAGCTCAAAGTCAAACAGCCGTGTGTGTTTTTCTGATAACAAACAAGCTGAAACTCGGAGCAGCTGATTCAAATTCAGCGCCGTTTTGAGACACGGGCGAGGGGAGGAGCCGACAGCACAGCAGAACAACGCAGTTAAACGAGGCAGTCTTCCCAGCGACAGCGAGTGGAAGCGACAGCGAGTGGGAGAAGTACAGGCGTGGAAAAGTACAGAGCAGTTTCGAAGCAGAAAGGAGAAATTGCATCTTGAATTGCTTTAATCAGAAAACAGAGGACATTGGGGAAACACAGCAGCAGCTCAAAGTCAAACAGCCGCGTGTGTTTTTCTGATAACAAACAAGCTGAAACTCGGAGCAGCTGATTCAAATTCAGCGCCGTTTTGAGACACGGGCGAGGGGAGGAGCCGACAGCACAGCAGAACAACGCAGTTAAACGAGGCAGTCTTCCCAGCGACAGCGAGTGGAAGCGACAGCGAGTGGGAGAAGTACAGGCGTGGAAAAGTACAGAGCAGTTTCGAAGCAGTTTGAAAGCAGGTTGACGGCTGCAGAAGAAACTAAACTTCAAAAAAAAAAAACCTCAACATGGTCTTCAAGCCTGTAATCTGTGACACCTGCTTGATGTGGGAAATCCGAGAAAACCCAGCGGAGCTAAACCAAGTGTGCGTAAAGTGCCGCGCGATCCAGGATTTGCATAAACTAGTAAGTATGCTAGAAATGGAGCTGGAAGAAGTGCGACAGCAACAGGATCTTGAGGAACTGGCACACCCACAATTCATGGAAGTCTGCATCACCCCTAACAGACTGAAAGCCACCAGGGAGATAGAAGGTCAGAACAGCTGGGTTCAGGTAGGCAGAAGCAGGGAAAAAAAGAAACTTCGTCAAACACAACCACCAGAAATCAAAACAACCAACAGATTTGAGTCACTTCAGAATTGTGATGAGCAGAACCAACAACAAGAGAATGAAAGGAACAACATCCAGGACCCTATTGACAGTGGTGACCAGACAGCAAAAAGAAGGGAGGTCATGATTGTTGGGGACTCCATATTGAGAAACAGAGCAAGTTCAATTCGCAGTTTGGACCCCCTTACTACAACAGTGTGCTGCCTTCCGGGAGCCTCTGTCAAGCGCATCACTGAGAACGTGGACAGGCTCCTAGAACGAACAGGAGACGACCCGGTAGTAGTCGTCCACATCGGTACAAACAACATTGGAAGAGACAGACCAAAATCCCTGCAAAACAAATTCAGAGAGCTAGGAAGGAAATTAAAAGAGAAAACCAAAACTGTGGTATTTTCTGGTATACTACCTGCACCTTGCAAAGGACCATATGGACAGCTGGAAATAATTAATCAAAACGCATGGCTGAAGACGTGGTGCACACGGGAAGGCTTCACCTATCTTGATCATTGGACCACATTCTACAACGAGGACTATCTGTATAGACGGGATGGACTGCATTTAAATAACAAGGGAACTAGTCTACTTGGAGAAAAGATCCTCGAGCAGGTTCGGAAGCATTTAAACTAGAAAGGAAGGGGGGAGAAATCAACAAAAAAACAGAAGGGAGACCGCATCAAAACAAGAACAACAACTCAGGTAAGACAACCATTAAATGTATTTATCTAAATGCTAGAAGTATCAGAAACAAAATTCTAGAACTTGAAGCTACTGCACTAACAGGTAACTATGATGTGATAGGTGTTACAGAAACTTGGTTGTCTGAGAGTGATGGGGACGAATATAATATTTGTGGGTATACACTGTATAGGAAAGACAGGCAGGACAGAAGAGGAGGAGGGGTAGCGCTATACATAAGAAACAGTCTTGAAGCCCAGGTGTTAAACCTGGACAAAGAAAATAAAACCGAATCAATATGGGTCAGAATAACAGACAAAAATTCAAAAGGCATAATAATAGGAGCATGCTATAGACCGCCAGATTCAGACGGTGAGCAAAATAATCTGTTATACAATGACATTAGAAAAGTGTGTAGCAAAGGAGAAGCCATACTAATGGGGGATTTCAACTTCCCCCAAATAAAATGGGAAAACCCGGTGGGTAGCGCGAAGGATGAAATAGAAATGGTGGAAATGACAAATGACTGCTTCCTAACACAATTTGTCAAGGCACCGACTAGAGGGGAGGCATGCCTTGATTTAGTCTTTTCAAATAACGAAGATAGAATAACTAAAACAGAGGTCAGAGAACCACTGGCAAACTCAGACCACAACATGGTCTCATTTGAAGTGTTTTTTAAATCCTCAAAAGTAAAGACTAAAGCTAAGGTTTACAATTTTAGAAAAGCAAACTATGAAGGCATGAAACAGAGACTAACAGAAGTAGATTGGAGTAAAATAGAGAAAACACCCACAGAAGAAGGATGGTTGTTCTTCAAAAATGTAGTACTAGAGGCGCAAAACAATTATATCCCTAAAGTAGACAAATCTAAATGTAAAACTAAATTGCCAAAATGGTTTAATAGATCAATTAAAAAAAATATTCAGCGAAAAAAGGCACTTTACAGAGCATTAAAAAAGGACCAAAAAGAAAGTACGCAGAAAGAGTACACAGAACTGCAAATGCAAGTCAAAAAGGAAGTTAGAAAGGCCAAGAGAGAAATAGAAATGAACATTGCTAAGGGAGCTAAAACCAATTCCAAAATGTTTTTCCAATATTACAACAGCAAGAGAACATTCAAAGAGGAGATTAAATGTTTAAGAGATACAAATGGCAAAATCGTAGAGGAAGAAAAAAAAAATAGCAAATATGTTAAATGATTACTTTTCACAAGTTTTTACAAAGGAAGATACTGACAACATGCCCCACATGTCATCCAGTTCCTATCCAGTTTTAAATAACTTTAGCATAACTGAGGCAGAAGTGTTAAAGGGACTAGGAGCTCTTAAAATAAACAAATCCCCTGGGCCGGATGAGATCCTCCCAGTAGTACTCAAAGAAATGAAAGAAGTAATTTACAAACCGCTAACCAAGATCATGCAGCAGTCTCTTGACACAGGGGTGGTACCGACAGACTGGAAAATTGCAAACGTAATACCGATCCACAAAAAGGGAAACAAAACTGAACCAGGTAACTACAGACCAGTAAGCCTGACTTCTATTATATGCAAACTTATGGAAACTATAATAAGATCCAAAATGGAAAATTACCTATATGGTAACAGGGTACTGGGAGACAGTCAACATGGTTTTAGGAAAGGGAGATCGTGCCTAACTAACTTGCTTGATTTTTTTGAGGATGCAACATCGATAATGGATAATTGCAAAGCATATGACATGGTTTATTTAGATTTCCAGAAAGCTTTTGACAAAGTCCCGCACAAAAGATTAATTCTCAAACTGAACGCAGTTGGGATTCAAGGAAACGCATGTACATGGATTAGGGAGTGGTTAACATGTAGAAAACAGAAAGTACTGATTAGAGGAAAAACCTCAGAATGGAGTGTGGTAACCAGCGGTGTACCACAGGGATCAGTATTAGGTCCTCTGCTATTCCTAATCTACATTAATGATTTAGATTCTGGTATAGTAAGCAAACTTGTTAAATTTGCAGACGACACAAAAGTAGGAGGAGTGGCAAACACTGTTGCAGCAGCAAAGGTCATTCAAAATGATCTAGACAAGATTCAGAACTGGGCAGACACATGGCAAATGACATTTAATAGAGAAAAGTGTAAGGTACTGCACGCAGGAAATAAAAATGTACATTATAAATATCATATGGGAGATATTGAAATTGGAGAAGGAATCTATGAAAAAGACCTAGGAGTTTTTGTTGACTCAGAAATGTCTTCATCTAGGCAATGTGGGGAAGCTATAAAAAAGGCTAACAAGATGCTCGGATACATTGTGAAAAGTGTTGAATTTAAATCAAGGGAAGTAATGTTAAAACTGTACAATGCACTTGTAAGACCTCATCTTGAATATTGTGTGCAGTTCTGGTCACCTCGCTATAAAAAAGATATTGCTGCTCTAGAAAGAGTGCAAAGAAGAGCGACCAGAATTATTCCAGGCTTAAAAGGCATGTCATATGCAGACAGGCTAAAAGAATTGAATCTGTTCAGTCTTGAACAAAGACTACGTGGCGACCTAATTCAAGCATTCAAAATTCTAAAAGGTATTGACAGTGTCGACCCAAGGGACTTTTTCAGCCTGAAAAAAGAAACAAGGACCAGGGGTCACAAATGGAGTTTAGAAAAAGGGGCATTCAGAACAGAAAATAGGAGACACTTTTTTACACAGAGAATTGTGAGGGTCTGGAATCAACTCCCCAGTAATGTTGTTGAAGCTGACACCCTGGGATCCTTCAAGAAGCTGCTTGATGAGATTTTGGGATCAATAAGCTACTAACAACCAAACGAGCAAGATGGGCCGAATGGCCTCCTCTCGTTTGTAAACTTTCTTATGTTCTTATGTAACATTCTGTCAAGAATAATTAAAATATATAATAACACATTTCACTTAACTCAAGAATTGAATAAGATCAGTTTTAACATGAAGCAAAACATCCCTATAATGATAGGCCTTATCAAGCAAGAATATGCCACTCCGAGTCACAATTGTGATATATGAACATTTTGTTTTCTTAAGTGCACGATTCATGTGCCAGTATAGTTAATTTAATGGTGTATGGGGTCACTTGTAACACGTGTTACAGCTGGCTGCATCCTAGGGAGCCATTACTAAGCTCTTGATCCAGCAAGAAACAACAACAAAAACAACAAAACTAAGAGTAATCAATCGTCAGCGATCAGGGATGAGAATGTTAAAAGTAAGTGTAACACAGTTATATACCACAAAAAGAAAATTGAAAAAATGTACTCTACTAGGTCAAAGATAGATTTTTGTAGGTAAAATCTCAGCATTGGCACAAATGGCTCCTCTTCCACAGGCAGACAGACTCGAACTGAGCATGTGCTGAGTGAGTGAATGATAGCACTCTAGCTTGTTTCTGATTGGAAAAAATTCAAGGTGTTACAACTGTCCCTGGTCTTCCATATTAATAGCCAAGAACACTGACATTGTACAAACGACTGCCGACTCATGCTAGGAGTGTATAAAGCAGTTGTCATAGTTGCCATGCTGCCATTATAGGGAGCCGAGCAGTAAGGCCGGTCTCCCTTTGATTTGTTCAGCAGGACCAGTGGTGCAACCAAACTCAGCCAGTGAAGGACCAGTCTGGCTGCTATGCAGTGGGTTTACAGCAAGATTGATACACTGGGCATTCAACAAGTGGAACTGTTAGGGGTTTGTTCTGCATTGCTTCTGCTAGTGTTGTGGTTAATGATCTTTGCCTCTGCTATAGTTATTGTCTCTGTCAATAGTAATTGTGGGGCTGTTAGTAATTGCTTGACTGGGATTTTGTCCTTGTTGGTACCCAGTATCTGTCATATGTTTAAGGTGATTGATGATTGAGTTGGTCCTGCCATTAGTATTGCTTCGAACTTTGCATCAGTGTTGCTATACGTTTTGCCTCGGTATCACTACAATTAGTAGAGTGTAATTCTGTAATTTAGGTGCCAATAGTTTGGGCACATAAGTTTTATCATCATAAAGTTAATTGCGCACGTACCGTGCCTAACTAACTTGTTTGATTTTTTTGAGGATGCAACATCGATAATGGATAATTGCAAAGCATATGACATGGTTTATTTAGATTTCCAGAAAGCTTTTGACAAAGTCCCGCACAAAAGATTAATTCTCAAACTGAACGCAGTAGGGATTCAAGGAATGTGGTAGTGAGTGTGGTAACCAGTGGTGTACCACAGGGATCAGTATTAGGTCCTCTGCTATTCCTAATCTACATTAATGATTTAGATTCTGGTATAGTAAGCAAACTTGTTAAATTTGCAGACGACACAAAAGTAGGAGGAGTGGCAAACACTGTTGTAGCAGCAAAGGTCATTCAAAATGATCTAGACAAGATTCAGAACTGGGCAGACACATGGCAAATGACATTTAATAGAGAAAAGTGTAAGGTACTGCACGCAGGAAATAAAAATGTACATTATAAATATCACATGGGAGATACTGAAATTGGAGAAGGAATCTATGAAAAAGACCTAGGAGTTTTTGTTGACTCAGAAATGTCTTCATCTAGACAACGTGGGGAAGCTATAAAAAAGGCCAACAAGATGCTCGGATACATTGTGAAAAGTGTTGAATTTATATCAAGGGAAGTAATGTTAAAACTGTACAATGCATTAGTAAGACCCCATCTTGAATATTATGTTCAGTTCTGGTCACCTCGCTATAAAAAAGATATTGCTGCTCTAGAAAGAGTGCAAAGAAGAGCGACCAGAATTATTCCGGGCTTAAAAGGCATGTCATATGCAGACAGGCTAAAAGAATTGAATCTGTTCAGTCTTGAACAAAGAAGACTACGTGGCGACCTAATTCAAGCATTCAAAATTCTAAAAGGTATTTTCCCAAGGGACTTTTTCAGCCTGAAAAAAGAAACAAGGACCAGGAGTCACAAATGGAGATTAGACAAAGGGGCATTTAGAACAGAAAATAGGAGGCACTTTTTTACACACAGAATTGTGAGGGTCTGGAATCAACTCCCCAGTAATGTTGTTGAAGCTGACACACTAGGATCCTTCAAGAAGCTGCTTGATGAGATTCTGGAATCAATAATCTACTCACAACCAAACAAGCAAGATGGGCCGAATGGCCTCCTTTGTTCTTATGACTGACTGTCTAGTTGTAAACCTGAAACCACACAAAAAACAATTCCCCAAGTAATGTTCCAAACAGATGTTTATTAAAGGAAGTGCTAAACAAGGTTTTCAAATGTATTTTCTTACCTCTCTATTAGCCCTAGCAACATTATCACTGCCCCCCCCCCCCCTTAAAGGAGTGCTGAACAAGTCTTCTTGAAAATCAACTTCCTTACCTTCCTTTATTAATAGCAGCATCATCATCACTGGTCCCTCTTCAAAGGGGTGTTAACCCTTAACTTTTATTAGCGCACCAGTAACATTACCACTGCCATCTTTTAAAGACATTCTTTACATTGTTCTACTTAAATCCTCTCCAGACTTTTATCGTAAGACTCATATAGCCTCCTTGGATTGCACGTGGCTGTAATCTGTTAAACCTTGGCAATTGTTCACAATATTTTTTTTACAAATCTTACTTTGGGGTCTGTGGGGTCTATTCAACTGATCTAAGCAGTGGCAGTGTTTAGATCGACTGACTCGTTTGTGCACGCGTTCACTGGTGTTCCTGGACCCTGTTTGAACATCACACTAGACAGACTCAAGGATGTAAAAAAGACTCCTATTGCATAGCACTTGAACCCAGTCCATGTTTTACTAGACAGACTCAGGGATGGAAAATAGGCACCTATTGCATAGCACTTGAACCCAGTCCACGTTTTACTGCAGGCTTGAGCTCAGCTGTGTCCGATTAAACTCATAAGAAAACCAGGAATGGATCAAACCGCTGAGCAATGGGAGTCTTGTTTCATCCCTGACTCGTTCCCTAGCCCTCCTTCAGCATGTTGATATGCGCACAGATCTTCAGCGCTGGTCCAAGCTTGATGTTCATGGCAGTCATCAGGTGCTCTTCCTTCAGAAGCAGCAGGGCCTGCCCGTCAATCTTCTGAGCTAGAAACTCTGTTGCCACCTCCTGGCAGCCTGCATTACAACCAGAGGGAAAAACAAACATGTTAATAAGTAAACAGGTTAAAGATACAAAAACTGCTACTGCTACTACGACTACTACCATCAACATCTTCAGAATATTAAATGTCTTACCTGTTTAATATCTTACTGTGTGTCTGTTTCTGCTTAGATTATTGTTTACCAGGTGCATAACTCAGGGATGAAAACAAGACTCCTTTGCGTGGCAGTTTAAGAACATAAGAAAGTTTACACACGAGAGGAGGCCATTCGGCCCATCTTGCTCGTTTGGTTGTTAGTAGCTTATTGACCCCAGAATCTCATCAAGCAGCTTCTTGAAGGATCCCAGGGTGTTAGTTTCAACAACATTACTGGGGAGTTTGATCCATTCCTGATTTTACTAGGAATTTAATAAGTCATACCTGAGCTTATTATCTGTACATTGTGGCTAATCAAGCTCGTAATAAAACTTGGAATGGGTGAAACTGCTGGAAACACAAGTCTTGCTTCCAACCCTGGTTTTAACTCTGCTTTCAACCACTGGGTCAGTACTAACAGTTGTTAAACAAGCAGCCTTAGTTGTTTAAAAAAATAATTTTTTTAATTTTTTTAAACAACTTTTAAAAAACAACTTTTTTTAATTTGTTTTTTTTTTTAATAATTTAAATAAAAAAAAAAAAAAAGGTATTCATTTGTAAGCCTGGTAAATAATGAAAGCAAACAGCAATAGAGAATATACATCAGCTCAATAAGTCAATGCAACTTAAAAGTCCACTGTTGTGGCCAGAAACACAGACAGAGAGATGGAAAAACTCACCATGCAGAGAGGAAATGAACTCGCACACTTCCTCCATGCTCCAGTGGGCAGGGTTCTCAGACAGGAAGTGAGGCTCACCATGTAATGGCAGCTCAGCAGGAGCGGATCCGGATGAATCATGCGCAGCCTGCTCGGAGTGGGAGGGTTGAGAGCAGGAAGGGGAGAGGTTTGGGGAGGGAGCCTCGTCTTCATAGCTGGAGTTCTCACCCGAGCCTTGGCTGGAATCAGAGCGAGTCTGAGATACACAAGAGATACATTCAGCAAAGCACATCAACGGCTACCATACACTGACTGGACACAATAACCGGAGAATGCACGTGGCATTAATCAGAAAGAAACAAGCTTTAAATTACATATTTTCTTTACTCTTCCCTTACCTTGATATTTGAAGTCATTCCGAGTGGTTCTTATTGCAGTAATTCAATATGGTTTGTTTTATATATTGTCAATGTTGTTTAAAGCAGCTCTTCAGTAGTTGTTGCCAGCCTTTGACATGCTGCACAGGCTAAATCAGCTAAAGTTCCTGTATAGTAGGAAACTAAATGATATTTGGTGTTCACTAGATAGATATAACACAGGCTGGACCAAAGTGTTTTAACAGTAGAAAAGTACAACAGGAAACTTGATCTACAGTAGATGTCAGCTGGCTCTGACCACATGACCTAGCCTGTGTTCCCCCGCCTCTCCCTCTCTCACCTTGTTATCAAGGTTTCTAACAGTGATTTTTGAGCAGGGAATCTCGCTGCTGCTCCTGTGAGGACCCCTGCGCCTCATCCTGACTCCTCCCCCATCCCCAAGCCTGGCCCCCTTCACTTTCTTATGTTTCGGGCGGAACTGGTGAATGCAGCTCACATTGTACCTGGGGAGGGGACAGGACACAGGGTTACACCAAGGACTAGGGGAGGGAAGAATAAAGCGTAACACAACTAACTAATGAGGGGGGGGTTACACCTATTAGTGTTAGCCTAGGGACTTTCGGGGTAAGGGAGCCAAGTACAGTGATACACCTACAACTGGGGAGGACATGAGAAAAGGGACAAAGCAAGGGGGACCAAATTAAGCACTACTACACAGAGTTTGTACTGGGGACAAAACAGAGCGTTACATCAGAATCGCAAAAGAAGGGGGAGGGTCAAATAGTATTACACAAAGGTATGGCCCTGGGGGCAGAAAACACCAAAGACTAGTGGGACCAAATACAGAAACACACAGGAAGGTGAACTGTGGACCACATACAGTGTCTGCTCAGAATCTTCAGCACTCTCCCTTCCCCAAACTAACCTCTTGGCACAGGTCATGGAGCAGAAGCGCTTGGATCCTCTGAACTGCAGCGCGAGTTCCAGGTTGCCACAGTACTCGCACTTCAACAGAGAGGACTTCCCATTCGAGACTGAAACAGCACCACAGACAGCCACAGCATCAGTGTCAACCGCAACATACAGAGACGCACAAACACTTACCACTTCCAGGGAAACTGTCAAAAAATATCATGTTTTAAAATTAATTAACATGTGATTCTTTCAAAACTGAACACTGGAGACAAATGTATCTTTCGTATTAATTTCTTGTTTTTTTTTTTTAATTGTTTTAGTTAGGTTTATCTATTGACATTACCATTATTTATTGTTATTTAGTAAGTTTTACTGTTTCTTAATACTGAAGACGTTAGAACCGACATGTGAAGACTTTGAGATACTGTGGTATACGTATGAAAGGCGCTATGGAAATAAAATGAATTAAATTAAATTATTTTTGTTAACCGCAATTACTTTAAGCAGAAAAAGGGGTTCATTTTGAAAAAGTATGTGTCGATTTTTAGCTCACTTCTTTCTCCTTCTAGTTTTACCTGTGTTTTGATAGTAGTGATCAGGAAGTGAGGAAGGAGAAAAGGCTAGGAGAGAGGACACTCCTTCCTGCCTGTCTTTCACTGGTCCACCCACCTGTCAATCACAGAAGAAGACTGAAGAAAGAAACACTATGACTTTGCTCAAATATTTACACCTGAATTTGGAACATGCCGATATTTCAAAGACAATACCCTGGAAGAGGGGTTCTCAACCCCCCCTCACTATAAAAAAAAAAAAAGTGTGTATGTATGTACAGTATATATATATATATATATATATATATATATATTATATATATATATATATATACATACTATATCCTGGAAGAAAACTTGCTTCCTTCTGCTCTGACAATGTTCCCCAACTCTGAGGATTGGTTTTTCCAGCAGGACAATGCTCCATGCCACACAGCCAGGTCAATCAAGGTGTGGATGGAGGACCACCAGATCAAGACCCTGTCATGGCCAGCCCAATCTCCAGACCTGAAACCCAATGAAAACCTCTGGAATGTGATCAAGAGGAAGATGGATGGTCACAAGCCATCAAACAAAGCTGAGCTGCTTGAATTTTTGCGCCAGGCGTGGCATAAAGTCACCCAACATCAATGTGAAAGACTGGTGGAGAGCGTGCCAATACGCATGAAAGCTGTGCTTGAAAATCAGGGTTATTCCACCAAATATTGATTTCTGAACTCTTCCTAAGTTAAAACATTAGTATTGTGTTGTTTAAAAATGAATATGAACTTATTTTCTTTGCATTATTCGAGGTCTAACAACACTGCATCTTTTTTGTTATTTTGACCAGTTGTCATTTTCTGCAAATAAATGCTCTAAATGACAATATTTTTCTTTGGAATTTGGGAGAAATGTTGTCAGTAGTTTATAGAATAAAACAAAAATGTTCATTTTACCCAAACACATACCTATAAACAGTAAAACCAGAGAAAAACTGATAATTTTGCAGTGGTCTCTTAATTTTTTCCAGAGCTGTGTGTGTGTGTGTGTGTGTATATATATATATATATATATATATATATATATATATATATATATATATATATATATATATACAGACTTGTGTATACACACACACCACAAAGTTTATCAGGGATGGAAATAAGACTCCAATTGCTATTGCATGCATAGCAGTTTTACCCATTCCAGGTTTTACAAGAGCTTGATTAGCCACAGTGTGTAGAACAAGCTTAGGTTTGTCTTATTAAACTTATACTAGTAAAACCAGGAATGGATCAAACTGCTATGCAATGGGAGTCTTATTTCCATCCCTGATATATAGATATATATATATATATATATATATATATATATATATTTATATATATATATATATATATATATATATATATATATATATATAATATTTTTGTTTTACAATTCTGTCAAGACGTGAAGGTACCTTTGCAATGCACACACGCACGTCATAGTCAATGTTCTTCCTGGCTCGGTTCTTCCTGTTTTCATCGATGTCATGGCTGAAAATCCGGTTTCGCGTAAGTAGGTTGTACTGAATGGGACCAACACTTTAAGTGCTGTAGAAGCAGTGCTGTATTCGTCGGAGCACTCGCACCAAAATGTCTCCAGCAACATTTTAACTGAATTTGATTCTGATCGAGTTGTCTGATGTCAATAAGCCGATCAATGCACTGCAAAACCATGTCTTCTGACATAAGTGATCCTTTGTTTGACAGTGTCATTTGACATTAGCATTTTTGCCAGTTCCTTGGCCTTCTGCTCTCCAAACATTTCCTTTACAATTTCAATGGCACACGGCATTATCAACTCCTCAGCAATCGTATGCGATTTTTTTACTTTAGCAATTTTCTGTGGCACATGGCACTACAAGGTTTTTATCTGCGGTATTTGTGGATTTAATTACGGCTTTATTACCAAGCAATTCCATAGCCTTTCGCTCAAAAAATGAATGCTGCTTGTTTTTATAGATTTCATGCTTAGTAATTAAATGTGTCTGCAATTTGGAGGGATTCAACCATTCATTTGGCAGTACTTGTGCACAAATTACACAAGGTGTAATTTCAAGGTATCTGCACTTCCAGTACAAATAATACTGAAATTCAAGTAGCTATCTTCGTATTTCCTTAATTTGTCAGAGTTAATAACGGCTTTGTTTTTTAACTCACAACACCACCTCTTTGCTGTTCTTTAGCCCTTACAGTTGAACTTGTTGAAATTAGTTCTGTATCATCATTCTGTGGGTTTTGTTGTTTTGAGGCTGACATCAATTGCTTTAAAAAAAAAAAAAAAAATCATACCCGAGGCACTTCTCAAACACGTTATTACGTACATGTAAATGTAATTGCAGTTGAATTCACCTTTACTTGTCACATCTTTTTTCACAATTTAGCTGAATGACAATTACAATTACAGCAACACTGAAGCGTGATATTACAGCAGCTTCATCTAATTGCATTGAGCAAACAACCAAGGAAGAACTATACCTTGATCACAGTCCAAATGAATTACACTTGAGTTCAAATATATTTGAGCTGCTAATTATGAGCTCTATATAAAGACACACCGCACAAAGCTTAATCATGCGCATGTTTCACATTGAACGATCATTACTCTTACATTTTCAACCACTTTTAGTGACACCATTTGTTTGAAGAAAATGTAAAGATTTGTACCTGTGATTACTGCTTGGTTATTTAGAATAAAGACTAAACATGTTAAGTATAATTAGGCTTCCAAGTCGAAGGCTAGGGAAGCCTATTGTTTTTGTTAGGATTATTATTATTATTATTATTATTATTATTATTATTATTTATTATTATTATTGGCTTCCAAGCCAAAGGCTGGGAAGCCTATTGTTATTGCTGTGTTTATTATTATTATGCCAAAAGTTTGTCGCAGTCATGAAAACACTCACGTAAGTAGATGCCTATCTTCCCAGCAACAGTGAGTGGGAGAAGTACAGGTGTGGAAAAGTGCAGAGCAGTTTAGAGGCAGTAAGGAGAAATTGCATCTTGAATTGCTTTAATCAGAAAACACAGGACATTGGGGAAACACAGCAGCTCAAAGTCAAACAGCCGCAAGTGTTTTTCTGATAACAAGCTGAAACTTGGAGCAGCTGATTCAAATTCAGCCCTGTTCTGAGACACGGGCGAGGGGAGGAGCCAACAGCACAGCAGAACAACGCAGTTAAACGAGGCAGTCTTCCCAGCGACAGCGAGTGGAAGCAACAGCGAGTGGGAGAAGTACAGGCGTGGAAATGTGCAGAAGCAGTTTGAAAGCAGGTTGACAGCTGCAGAAGAAACTATACTTAAAAAAACCGTCAACATGGTCTTCAAGCCAGTAATCTGTGACACCTGCTTGATGTGGGAAATCCGAGAAAACCCAGCAGAGCTAAACCAAGTGTGCGTAAAGTGCAGTGCGATCCAGGACTTGCATAAACTAGTAAGTATGCTAGAAATGGAGCTGGAAGAAGTGAGACAGCAACAGGATCTTGAGGAACTGGCACACCCACAATTCATGGAAGTCTGCATCACCCCTAACAGACTGAAAGCCACCAGGGAGATAGAAGGTCAGAACAGCTGGGTTCAGGTAGGCAGAAGCAGGGAAAAAAAAGAAACTTTGTCAAACACAACCACCAGAAATCAAAACAACCAACAAATTTGAGTCACTTCAGAATTTTGATGAGCAGAACCAACAACAAGAGAATGAAAGGAACAACATCCAGGACCCTATTGACAGTGGTGACCAGACAGCAAAAAGAAGGGAGGTCATGATTGTTGGGGACTCCATATTGAGAAACACAGCAAGTTCAATTCGCAGTTTGGACCCCCTTACTACAACAGTGTGCTGCCTTCCGGGAGCCTCGGTCAAGCACATCACTGAGAACGTGGACAGGCTCCTAGAATGAACAGGAGACGACCCGGTAGTAGTCGTCCACATCGGTACAAACAACATTGGAAGAGACAGACCAAAATCCCTGCAAAACAAATTCAGAGAGCTAGGAAGGAAATTAAAAGAGAAAAACAAAACTGTGGTATTTTCTGGTATACTACCGGCACCTTGCAAAGGACCATATGGACAGCTGGAAATAATTAATCAAAACGCATGGCTGAAGACGTGGTGCACACGGGAAGGCTTCACCTATCTTGATCATTGGACCACATTCTACAACGAGGACTATCTGTATAGACGGGACGGACTGCACTTAAATAACAAGGGAACCAGTCTACTTGGAGAAAAGATCCTCGAGCAGGTTCAGAAGCATTTAAACTAGAAAGGAAGGGGGGGAGAAATCAACAAAAAAAACAGAAGGGAGACCGCATCAAAACAAGAACAACAACTCAGGTAAGACAACCATTAAATGTATTTATCTAAATGCTAGAAGTATCAGAAACAAAATTATAGAACTTGAAGCTACTGCACTAACAAGTAACTATGATGTGATAGGTGTTACTGAAACTTGGTTGTCTGAGAGTGATGGGGACGAATATAATATTTGTGGGTATACACTGTATAGGAAAGACAGGCAGGACAGAAGAGGAGGAGGGGTAGCGCTATACATAAGAAACAGTCTTGAAGCCCAGGTGTTAAACCTGGACAAAGAAAATAAAGCCGAATCAATATGGGTCAGAATAACGGACAAAAATTCAAAGGGCATAATAATAGGAGCATGCTATAGACCGCCAGATTCAGACAGTGAGCAAAATAATCTGTTATACAATGACATTAGAAATGTGTGTAGCAAAGGAGAAGCCATACTAATGGGGGATTTCAACTTCCCCCATATAAAATGGGAAAACCCGGTGGGTAGCACGAAGGATGAAATTGAAATGGTGGAAATGACAAATGACTGCTTCCTAACACAATTTGTCAAGGCACCGACTAGAGGGGAGGCATGCCTTGATTTAGTCTTTTCAAATAACGAAGACAGAATAACTAAAACAGAGGTCAGAGAACCACTAGCAAACTCAGACCACAACATGGTCTCATTTGAAGTGTTTTTTAAAACCCCAAAAGTAATGACTAAAGCTAAGGTTTACAATTTTAGAAAAGCAAACTATGAAGGTATGAAACAGAGACTAACAAAAGTAGATTGGAGTAAAATAGAAAAAACACCCACAGAAAAAGGATGCTTGTTCTTCAAAAATGTAGTACTAGAGGCGCAAAACAATTACATCCCTAAAGTAGACAAATCTAAATGTAAAACTAAATTGCCAAAATGGTTTAATAGATCAATTAAAAAAAAAAAATATTCAGCGAAAAAAGGCACTTTACAGAGCATTAAAAAGGGACCAAAAAGAAAGTACACAGAAAGAGTACACGGAACTGCAAACACAAGTCAAAAAGGAAGTTAGAAAGGCCAAGAGAGAAATAGAAATGAACATTGCTAAGGGGGCTAAAACCAATTCCAAAATGTTTTTCCAATATTACAACAGCAAGAGAACATTCAAAGAGGAGGTTAAATGTTTAAGAGATACAAATGGCAAAATCGTAGATGAAGAAAAAAAAATAGCAAATATATTAAATTACTTTTCACAAGTTTTTACAAAGGAAGATACGGACAACATGCCCCACATGTCATCCAGTTCCTATCCAGTTTTAAATAACTTTAGCATAACCGAGGCAGAAGTGTTAAAGGGACTAGGAGCTCTTAAAATAAACAAATCCCCTGGGCCGGATGAGATCCTCCCAATAGTACTCAAAGAAATGAAAGAAGTTATTTACAAACCGCTAACCAAGATCATGCAGCAGTCTCTTGACACAGGGGTGGTACCGACAGACTGGAAAATTGCAAACGTAATACCGATCCACAAAAAGGGAAACAAAACTGAACCAGGTAACTACAGACCAGTAAGCCTGACTTCTATTATATGCAAACTTATGGAAACTATAATAAGATCCAAAATGGAAAATTACCTATATGGTAACAGGGTCCTGGGAGACAGTCAACATGGTTTTAGGAAAGGGAGATCGTGTCTAACTAACTTGCTTGATTTTTTTGAGGATGCAACATCCATAATGGATAATTGCAAAGCATATGACATGGTTTATTTAGATTTCCAGAAAGCTTTTGACAAAGTCCCGCACAAAAGATTAATTCTCAAACTGAACGCAGTTGGGATTCAAGGAAACACATGTACATGGATTAGGGAGTGGTTAACAGGTAGAAAACAGAAAGTACTGATTAGAGGAAAAACCTCAGAATGGAGTGTGGTAACCAGTGGTGTACCACAGGGATCAGTATTAGGTCCTCTGCTATTCCTAATCTACATTAATGATTTAGATTCTGGTATAGTAAGCAAACTTGTTAAATTTGCAGACGACACAAAAGTAGGAGGAGTGGCAAACACTGTTGCAGCAGCAAAGGTCATTCAAAATGATCTAGACAAGATTCAGAACTGGGCAGACACAGAGAAAAGTGGAAGGTACTGCATGCAGGAAAAAAAAATGTACATTATAAATATCACATGGGAGATACTGAAATTGGAGAAGGAATCTATGAAAAAGACCTAGGAGTTTTTGTTGACTCAGAAATGTCTTCATCTAGACAATGTGGGAAAGCTATAAAAGATATTGCTGCTCTAGAAAGAGTGCAAAGAAGAGCGACCAGAATTATTCCGGGCTTAAAAGGCATGTCATATGCAGACAGGCTAAAAGAATTGAATCTGTTCAGTCTTGAACAAAGAAGACTACGCGGCGACCTAATTCAAGCATTCAAAATTTTAAAAGGTATTGACAATGTCGACCCAAGGGACTTTTTCGACCTGACAAAAGAAACAAGGACCAGGAGTCACAAATGGAGATTAGACAAAGGGGCATTTAGAACAGAAAATAGGAGGCACTTTTTTACACAGAGAATTGTGAGGGTCTGGAATCAACTTCCCAGTAATGTTGTTGAAGCTGACACACTGGGATCCTTCAAGAAGCTGCTTGATGAGATTCTGGGATCAATAAGCTAGTAACAACCAAACGAGCAAGATGGGCCGAATGGCCTCCTCTCGTTTGTAAACTTTCTTATGTTCTTATGTTCTATGATGTGAGATCATCTTGTCTGAAACCGCAATGTTGATTGGCACCAAACTGTCATGTTTGCTCATGACAAGGTCCTTTCTAAGTTTTGTAAAATCCCCGCTTTTTCAATAAAAAAAACATGGATGCAGCGAACAAAATAACAATTTCACGAGTGCTATATTTACATATATTAAAGTATAAATCCATATTGCAATACACTAGAGACATGAAACTGAGTACGATACTAGAGGGTCATGTGAAGTACTGTTGATTTCAAAATGGTGTGTTTTGGTCACATGGTTTGGCGGCCATACTGATCATTGAAAAACGATTTTTATGACCCATAACAAGAACAGTTTTGCACGTATGCTCTTCAATGTTGGTACAGCTGTGTGGCCCATAATACAGTAATAACCGCTAAAATCTAAAGCAGATCGGTCACATGTTTTGGCGGCCATATTGGAATTAATGTTTAAATTTTATCTCCTAGGGCGTGGCAATATGGTTAAAGTTATAATGGAACACGTATAGGCAGTCATATGTGCTCTATGAAAAAATGACATCACCTGCGACCTTTGACCTCTCTAAAAGGTCAAACTAAAAACTGGCTCCTTGCGCCTCAGGGATGACAGATAGAGTTCTGGTTCATATGGAACACATATTGGAAGTCATACATACTCTATAAAAAAAATGTCATTACCCATGACCTTTTACCTCTGCCAAGGTTCAAAACCCACAAATTGGCCTATAGCTCCTCAGCTGTATCTAACACAGATCAGTGCACTTAAACTTCAGCGTAAGATTATGCTCTGTACACGATACAACTTAAGTAGCTCATTAGCTAATTATAGGATTGCGAGATGTATTAGGGATTATTTGTGATGATTAAACCATGTTTTCTTGGAAGACTTTACAGTTGCTAGCAACTCTAGTTATTGTTATTATTATTATTATTAATTTTTTTTTACCAAAAGTTGCTCAAAAGCTCACGAAATTCGGTACGCTGTTAGATGCCTATGGGAATTAGTCAGTGATATTCGGCAAATTTGCGTAAATCACATAGTTCGGCAATCATATTGGATTTTGCGGAATTTGTTAAAACACCTATGTATGAAAACTACTTACTGCAGAGTTATATACATGTTGAGGGATAGGCCATGATTAACTGTTGTTAATATGAAGCTGACTGGCACTGTGGTTTGGCAACCATGTTGATTAATATCATAAAATAGATTCTTCTTTGAAACAAAAATTGGAATAAAACATCTCAGTATGGTCATCTGTTAAGCTTGTTCAAGAGAAATTGCAACTGTGAAAATCATGGTGGCCATGCTGGATGACATCATCTGCATACGCAACTGACTATAAAACTGCCTAAAACTTTTAAATGGCTGCACCAAACCTCACGAAATTAGAATATAGAAGACTATGGGACGTTATGCCATGGTCAATATGGCGGCCTTTGGTCATATGGTGTGGCAGCCATTTTGGATTTACAGAAAAGTTTAGACAATATTCAAAAATCTTCTAATGAACGGTAAAAAGTACAGTTGTGAATATTTTTGTACATAGTGCACTCATATCCATGACTGATACTACTTAAGGAAAAATGGATCACTAGCATGGTGTGGCGGCTGTGTTGGATTTTGCGTAAAATGCTTAAACGACAACTCCTCATGAACCCTTTGGCCGACTGACGTGAATCCTGGGTATACGTTATCTTTGTAGTGTCCTCTAAAAAAGTAATTCAGGAAAACTTCCCACATGAATAAACATGGCCACCATGAGCCAATCAATATGGGTGACATGCCAGTTCTACCCATTTCACATTCCTACCACTGGGGAGAGCTGTTGCTATGGAAAACAGCAGTCTAGTAAAAATATTTCTTGAAGCAGCCATTTTTTGCTGCTGTCTAGAAAGAATAGTTTCTCTTAACTCATGCAGCTTAAAACATGGTAATTACACTGGAAAGGCTGATATTATTTTACACATACACACAGTACAGTACATTTTTTGAAGCATCCATACAAAGAAAAAAATCTGCACCGTGTTTTTAAACCAGAAAACAATCGAAACAATAACATGTATAATACATGAGCTGTACAAGTCGTCAAACCAGTAGTTTGTTTAAAAATCGTAATAACATTGTTTAGAAAAAAATACTGTGATCTCAGGTTGTACAAAAATGTACTGTAAAGTGAATCTTTCATTTAACTAATTATTTTAGGTAATGGAAAGTATAGACAGAACTCTTCAGAATCGCTTGCTCTATGAAATACAATTGTAGCGGTGAAAATCGCACGGTTATTCACAGACAATCCCCCCAAAAAGAGGACCTTTTAGTATAATTAGAGCTTAGCAGCTTTTCTGCCATAATCGTTGTTTACTTAAAATAACCTTGTGGACATGAAGACATGTACAGAACGGTACACATACTGACACACACACAGTGCAAGTAGGGTTGCCACCTTTTCCACAGACCAAACCCTGACATATTTTTCAGTCAGCCTAGCTCTATCAAAACAGCAGCTGTAATACAGTTTAACACAATACCACTAGATCTCAATACAAATCACTAATCATGCACTATACAAGGTATTGTGCTTTTGATATTTCTAGAAATTGAACTTGCAAGCCAGAAAAATAGTAGCTATATCACGGTAGATTAGAGGCTAATCTTGAAGACAATCTGATTTTTTTTCCCTTCAATATTATTAAGCAATTTTTTATTTTTATTTATTTATTTATTTCAAAACGTTTACCTCAATATTCCACGCGCTTTACTGTGAATCCCATGCGTGGTTAGACCCTGTTCAGGCTTCGGTTCAGTATCCCAGCACTCATAGGATGTGTACAAAAACGGAAATTTACTTCTAAAGATTACAGATTTTTAAGATCTACAGTTCACCACAAGGGGGCCACCTATGACCATGAAAACTGGAAATTCCCGATAAAAATTATATTGCCTTCCGCCACATACACTGCTTAAAACTAATACATCTAATAGTAAATCATATAATGGTAATAACAAAATATATACATATATATATATATATATATATATATTATATATATATATATATATATATATATATATATATAGTGTGCCCACTTTATTTTTTAAGAGTGTAATATTGATTTTTTAAATATCATTATTTGCCATTTTTTCATAACATTACTGTGAACCAAAGGGACGATGCAAAGGTCACGAGTGACCTGCTAATTGTAATTCAAATAACTACTAAAACTACTACTGCCACCTTGTTAGAGGAGGAGAACGACATTTTATCATTATACAATGAAGCCGTGAACAGCCTTGTCAACTGTATATTAAATAAATCAATTATTTAAACATACATAATGTACTAAATCTGTGATAAGTTATGTATAATTTTACAATAAAGTTAATGTTAATAAATTACATTAAACTTACTGTTGATAATCCACACAAATGTAAATATAGCACACTGAAAATGTGTGCTGTTCTGCAAGGTTTGGAGAAGGCGTTTCTTTAAAAGCTGCATGTGACGTTAAGAAGAAAGCAGCCAAGAGCAGCCAGTGCAGCAAGCACTAGGTAACAGAACGCAGCAATTGAAATGTGTCTATGTCGTTGACCGTTTCCTTTAAAACCATTATCAAAATACAGTATCAGTTCACAAAAAGATCTTCCTCAGACAACATAGTGATGTTTTGTCCAAATGTTTGCACTGTCTGGACACAGCTGCATATAAATTATTCAAACTTCTGAGTTTGCAGGCCTCAGGGAACTAATGCCAGCAACTGAATGAAGCTGATTGCTTGAATGCATTTCACTATAAAAGCTAGTTAGGACATTGTTTGCATCCAAATAATTTAACTTGCTGCTAACCAATGTTAATAATAACCAAAGCCAATATTTTTGTCAAAATTGACACAGTCATCTGTGTCCAAAATGATTTGTGATGAAACGTTTGATCTATAACCACCAATGTGCTTAAATTCACAATAACTGCTTGGAAGGCTGTATAGTTGCTAGCAGCTCTAGTTGTAATTGTAATTACTGCAGCATAATTGTAACTGTAACTGTACAACATATTACTGCCATTGTAATTTCAGCTCTCAATGTTGCTGTAGTTGGAATTGTGTTTATAATTACGCTTGACCCCAGGGTCTGGTTCCCTGTACACAGCAACACTCACAGGAAAAGGTTCTGCGCCCTCCTGAATCACAAAGCCCTCGATGAGATGAGTCAGAACCTGTGGCTTCACAATGGCCTGGGGAGGCTTGGAATCGTTCCCGTGGTGACCACTGGACAAGAGGGAGGGGTCTGAGGCCACGCCCCTGGAGGCAGTGAGGGGGCTGGAGAGGGAGGGGACAAGTGGAGTGAGGTCTGGAGAGAGGAGGGAGATATTATTTATTTCATTACAATTATGCCTTTCACACACAAATGGTGGTACTGAGCCATGTCTAGAGACATCTCAAAAATTCTTTAAAAAATCCATTCACACAGCCAAAATTGTGCCATCTATGCCGACATAATACCGAAATATCCCTTTCACACAGCCAATGAGATTACGAGAGACCAAGACCCCGTTCACACTTGCGGTTTAGGCTGGCCCAGGGCCGAGTGAAATTTAGACCAGCTTTTTGATGTGGCCTAAAGTAAGCAATGCCACCTCAGGGCTGGCCTATCTGTATGTGTGAACCCAATGCAGGCCCTGGGCCAGCCTTAATGTAGCTCAAACCACTCCCCTACTAGGTCGAGCGTAGTAGATCAAACAATGTCGGTTTTAAGAGGTAGCAGCTGAGACAATGCAGAAATTAACCCTTAATGGTCCATTTATTTAGTGCTTGTCAGGCGCGCCAGATCCAAAGTTACAGGCGCAGTTTTAAATATTTTTTATTTTCAGAGTAAAAAAGGTTTAAAAGGTATTGAATCACAAAAGGACAGTCCTGCATCTCCAGCCAAGCTCCACCCCTTATTCGCTGTATTTTTCACATACCTCTTTATAGACGTGCATACTGATAAATCCTCTCCCGATCGCTCGATTTATCACCAAACTCAATAATGCGATCCAAGTTATTATTTTATTACTATAACACCTCAAAAAGCTCTGCAAATGTCCTGTGATAGTCTCTGAGCGCTGGATGCAGAAGCAGCTCTCTCCTTTATGTCCGTATTATCTCTCTGGTGCAAAAGGCTATCAGATACGCCCTTTTGAGTGGAGTTCAGAGAAAAACTTGCAAGTTTTTCCGAGAACTTTCAGAAATACTGAGCAGCAGGCCAGAGATAAACCCACCATGGACCTTGGATTTTATGAGACCTACGGTGATCTCCAGCCCGGAAAATACCAATGGGAAATGCACTGAATACACAGACACTTTTGACGATGATGGGTCAGTCATGAATGGTAAGTATTTCTTCATCATACAGCTTTCATTAAAACGATAAAACTTGCTATCTATCTATCTACACACACACATTTTGACGTTGCATATTCAGATCACCCAAATTTTAATTATTTTTTTTGTTCCTGGGTAGTAAGTGTTATTTCCTAATTGCTTATGCCTCAAAAGTATAGAAAATGGCTATTATTCCCCACAAACTTCTCTTTTGTGACCAGGACAGTGATATTTCAAAATATCACTAAATTTCCAATGGGAAAACGGGCAAATGTGTGCCTTTTTGTTCACATAAAGTCAGAAAAAAACAACATATGAATCCAAATTAACATGTATTTATACTAAAGTAATACAAAAATGACTACAAAAGATTTAGAAGCGAGTAGTTTTTCGAGATTTACGATTATACTGTATTTAGAAGTGAGTAGTTTTTCGAGATTTACGATTATACTGTATTTACAGTATAATTGTAAATCTCGAAAAACTACTCACTTCTAAATCTTTTGTAGTCATTTTTGTATTACTTTAGTATAAATACATGTTAATCTGGATTCATATGTTGTTTTTTTCTGACTTTATGTGAACGTAAAGGCACAAATTTGCCCGTTTTCCCATTGGAAATAGTGATATTTTGAAATATCACTGTCCTGGTCACAAAAGCAAAGTTTGTGGGGAATAATAGCCATTTTCTATACTTTTGAGGCATAAGCAATTAGAAAATAACACTTACTACCCAGGAACAAAAATTGTGTTACATAGTGTAATCTGTATTGTGACTAATGTAATGTGCACGTTCTTGTTTGCTGCATTTACGCAACGGGGTCCAACTTTCAAACCAGTCATACAAACTTTCAAACAGATCATTCTCATGGCAATGGAATCAACAAAATCACAAAATGCCACCATCTTTGACCGAAGAAGTGGATTTGGCAGTGGTTTGTTTGCTTTTAATTTTCAATGATATTATACAATAGAACTACCTATTAAGTGCCAAATTGAGGGATCTTCAGGCACACCACGTCTCGCATTTTATTGTGAAGAAGGTTCCAGCTGTTCGGCAACAGCAAAGAGCAAAAATATGGTGGATATTTGCTTTATATGAAGCATGTTTGTGTGAACACTTGACTTGGATAAGGGAACGACAACATGTTGATGTATTTTAATACGTTTCTGGTTTAGTCACACGAGAAGTTGCTTTTTAATCCACGGCCACGATAGCGCTTCAGGGCCGGTGTAGCTCTTCACACAGCCCTGCATGCCGCTTTTCAGCTGCAATAACTTGTCTGTGTGAAACATATATATATATATATATATATATATATATATATATATATATATATATATATATATATAGAAGCTATATAGTTTAAGACGTGTAAGAAAATCGCAGACTGTGAATTTGCTGCGGAAACCAGAACATTTAACATAAACCACAACTTTTTATAGTTGCCACAACTTTTAAGTATATATATATACACACACACACACACACCAGGGGTCACAAATGGAGATTAGACAAAGGGGCATTCAGAACAGAAAATAGGAGGCACTTTTTTACACAGAGAATTGTGAGGGTCTGGAATCAACTCCCCAGTAATGTTGTTGAAGCTGACACCCTGGGATCCTTCAAGAAGCTGCTTGATGAGATTCTGGGATCAATAAGCTACTAACAACCAAACGAGCAAGATGGGCCGAATGGCCTCCTCTTGTTTGTAAACTTTCTTATGTTCTTTTATTTATATATATATATATATATATATATATATATATATATATATATATATATATATATATATATAGCAAACTTTTTATTAACTAAACACTTTTCTTTGTGCAATCCCCACAAAGCATTCTCTAATGACAATATGGCTGTCATATTGGCTACAATGTAGAACGCGTCTCCTGTAAAAATGGGCAGCCAGAGACTAAGTGAGAGTTACAGGCTGGCAGCTTCATATCCTCTACAGTAGGGCTGTCCAATCAGTCATGGAGGGCCGTTCCACTCCAGGTTTAACAGGTAACGTTATATAATGAACTAATTCAGGGTCTGGATGCAGGTATAATTGGTTCAATTAAACAATTTAGTAGAAGAGGGTTAGAACAGAGATCAGGAGTGGAAGGGCCAACTTTGGTCACTCAAGCTGTGTATAACAAATAGATAGGATTTTACCTGAGGCCTGGTTTTTCTCTGGGGTATTGTCTGGTTTTTGGTATGGCCCCTCCAATGATGGATGAAGGGAGGGGGGGCTCTCTCTCTTTTTCTCATTTTGTTCACCCGCCTCTGCCTTTCTTTTTATTCCTCCCACTGGCTGCTTAACCTGTGAGGGAGGGATAGAGGGAAAAGAGACAGTAAATTTTTGTTGGGTCCCCCAAACAACATAGCATTGACTCCTACTATACTTTCTGAACCCTAACTCCTGGCAGGGTGTAAAAGGACACAAAACTATTTAGCATTCTTCAGTTTTAATCAAAGCAGACTACGAGCACTCACCAGTAGGTTTTGTCACACGTTTCACACTAACTACAGCACACTAAACTGTTCAGACTCTTACAGACTATATCATGTTATAAAGAAGTCCAATAGAGGGAACTACTCACTAATGCAAGTTACAATGAAAAACTAACATTCAGAAACTGTATAAATTAACTCTGCATTGCTAAAACAGTGCTTACCATTTAGTAAATGTAGAACACACCAACATAAACTGTTAACAGCAAATAGATAACATACAGATTGCATTTAGTGACTAATATCTCTAGGTTAAGAGAATGGCTAAACAATTAGTAGTAGGGTTGTTGTTTATCAACTCCTTGATTTAATGACTTGCATGAGGTTTTTGTTGGAAAGCCATTGAAACAAGCCTAGCTCATCCTCTCTAAATGGAGAAAAAAGTGATCAAAGTTCATTAGAATGGGCATTTCCAAACACTTTATTCACAATCTCACGACATGGGGCATCACGTGGTTGACGTATCGTTACCAACCACGAATGGAGGAAAAACATCTTCTGATACGTGCGCTGCGTAACCATAACACACTCTCGCTTACCTGCAGTTGCAGTGGCTGCACATATACTCCGCTGGCTGCAGCAGCTCCTGTCTTTGCTGACACATCCGTCGCAGAGGTCTGCGTGGCGGCACTAGCGCCACTAATGCTTCCAGGCCCCAAAACAGAACCGCAAATGGCACCAGAACAGGGTCTGACAATCTTGGGCTGTTGTTTCTGCTGATGCTGCTGGAGGCTCTGTTGATGTGGTAACTGCAGTTGCTGGGGTAAAACAGCTGCCGTCGTCACCAGCGAAGAGAAGCCCATACCGACATTCCCAAAAGAAGTGGTGGCGGCAGACACACCCACATTACCAGATCCCACTGGCTGGACCTTCTCGCCTCCTCCTCCTCCTCCTCCTCCTCCTCCTTGCTGATGCTGATTGGCCTGGCTGTTGTCATGGACAGCCCCAGAAAGAGGCTTGACATGAACATGTTGCTGAGCGACCCCACTGTGTTGAACATTATGAATGTGACCCATTGTGCTGCTGTTACTGTTACAGCTTTGCGCGCTGCTAACGGCGATCACTTGGGTTAGGCCCAAAGCCTGGGCACTCACTTGCCCTGGCTGCCTGGCTCCTACCAGCTGAACCGGAATGTGGGGAGCGTGAGAAGGGGGGGCTGGTAAAATGGGGGGAGGGTGTTTGACTGGGAACTGGGTGTGGCAATGGGAACCCGGAACTGGGATCTTAAGCTGGGTAGCTGCAGTCACTGTTTGTGAACTAGTTTTGGGTTGTATGGGAACCGGTGTCAAGTTGCTGTGACGGGTTACTGACAAGCGGTTTTCGTAGGTCTGATTCTGGGGTGGTAATGGTTGCACCACCAGTGTTTGGGCTCCCCCTATGGACTGGGTGCTCTGCGACAGCCCAACCGCCACCGAGGTGTGCAGAATCTGAGCGGTGTTGGTCACTGAAGTGATGGCTCGGGGCTGGTAACTGAGAGTGGAGGTATGGAGGACCATCTGCCGGGAGGACTGGGAGGAGCTGGGGTGTTGCTGCTGGTGGGCGGATGTGTTGGCCAGTGATGCAAGGCAATGGGAATTGTTCGAAGTTGCGTTGGCACTGGATGCGGTACAATGATGCGTCTGCTGCATGGCTGTGGCCGCACTGTTTGCTTGCTGGTGCTGTTGTTGATTTGTGTGGTGTGTAGCCAGACTGCTTGCTGATTGCTGCTGGTGATGCATTAAAAGTTGCTGCTGGCTGGGATTTGATTTTTGTTGTTGGTGAGAAGTGAACTGCTGTTGAAGCAATGAGTAAGGTGCTGGAGAGTGACAGACAGACAGAGAGAGAGAGAGAGAGAGAGAGAGAGAGATTAGTATTTAGATCCCTCAAAGAGAAACAGCAATTACATTTGTGAAAGAATCTGCAAATAAGCACATGGGGTTATAATGCGATTTATTTATTTTTTTTTGTGCAAAAACAGTTTACCCTTTGAGTCTAAGTCTAAGATCTAAGTCCATGCACCTCAGTATAAGCGCCCCCTGGTTGAAGATTAGTGTAAATGCAAGGCATGGAGGCTGTGATGTTTAGGAACATGCATTGCTGTACAGCAATACAAAGATAAGCTATGACAGTGACACGGATAAAATACCATGTTAGAGCCTGTAATGTAATAACTCAATACAGGATCTAGGATCTATTACATAACAGAACCTAGAACCGCTCCCAAAATGAATGCAAACACTAGAAAATAGTATGGGAATAGCAAAAAAAGCAATTCTCAAATCATTCCAGCAGAGGAGACTGACCTGTAGTAATAAGAGTAGCCTGCGAGTTGCTGATATTCCTGGTGAGATTGATGCCCACTCCTCCGCCTCCACTCTCTGCCTCTCCTGCTTTCTTCTCCCCCTGTCCCGCTCCCTCTGTTTTGGGCAGAGTGGTTCTCTGAGCAGGTCCCGGAGCAGCTGAGACAGACAACACTGCAGAGCTGGGAGGGCAACGTAGTGCCTGTTTCTGAACCTGAGGAAACAGACACATCACAGGAGAGAGAGAGGTGTCAGGAACAGAGAGGCAACGACTGATCGCTGTGCTACTTTCTTTACAAAATGTATCGTGATACAAGACTACAGCATTGTAGTTCATCAAGTGTTTTGTGAATTAAGTGTGTTTTATAGTTTGTAAGAATACATACTCTCCCCGTCTCATTTGGATTTTTAGTTTTTGTAACAAACTGGTCCATCGTTAAATGATTGTTCAAATCTTATTGTGCATCATACAAGTAACCCATCTGGACTGTCACAGGCACAGTGACATTATTGTATCGTTACAACTAGTTAGGAAACTGAAGTTCATGAGCAACCATTACGGCTCACAACGTCCTCGAGTTTACACAGGAGATCATACCGCATTGGACTAATAGTGGTATCTGTTTCACATCAAATTATTTTCCTGAGAAAGTGACAAAGCCCAATACAGTACAGCAATATAATAAACTACAGAACGTCCTTTAACTCAAGGAAACCACTCTGTACACAGTTACGAGGAAATGTCTGAACACCTATGGAAATTATCAGATCAAGTTTCATAGGCGGACCTGGTTGATGTCAGGATGGCCACTGGTGTTCGTGGCTGGGACTTCCTGTTGTTGTTGCTGCTGCTGCTGCTGCTGGACTGTTGCCATGGCAGCAGCCCCGCCCGACATGAGGATGAACTGAGAGGAGAGGGGAGTTCTCAAAGAGCGGTTCACCTGGAGACCGAGAGAGCGAAAAGAGGCTAGGAAACTGCAGTCTTGGCTCAAGTCTCCCTATAGTTTACACAGGAGGCTGGGTCCACGTAAGAAGTGAAAAGGTTGATAACCCCTGGTTTAAAATTATAGACATCAAAATTCAACCTGGAAATCAACAGCATACTTCCCCCACCCCCCTCTGATTCCTGGGATCCATAAAGAAGTAGAAACTCACTCTGAGATACATCTGCCCTTGCCCCGCTCCTGCACTGCCCAGCAGCACTGACTGGTTCAGAGCACTGGCCTGTGTGGAGGGAGCAGGGCCTGTTGCTCGTGATGTCAGCAAGGCACCGCCCCCAGAAGATGTGGTTAAGTTCATCTAAAAAGACAAAAAAGAGAAATTCAAACTTGGAGGGCCACTGTGTAATGTATAATACCATGGACATTGACTCACAGTAGCCTGGGATGTACTGGTGAGCTGCGCAAAGCTGGCATTGGGAGAACTGGCCTGTCTGCTGGCTGTAAGTGTAGCCTGGGAATGTGAGAGAGAGAGAGAGAGAGAGAATACATTGGTTACATAAGAACATAAGAAAGTTTACAAACGAGAGGAGGCCATTCGGCCCATCTTGCTCGTTTGGTTGTTAGTAGCTTATTGATCCCAAAATCTCATCAAGCAGCTTCTTGAAGGATCCCAGGGTGTCAGCTTCAACAACATTACTGGGGAGTTGATTCCAGACCCTCACAATTCTCTGTGTAAAAAAGTGTCTCCTATTTTCTGTTCTGAATGCCCCTTTTTCTAAACTCCATTTGTGACCCCTGGTCCTTGTTTCTTTTTTCAGGCTGAAAAAGTCCCTTGGGTCGACACTGTCAATACCTTTTAGAATTTTGAATGCTTGAATTAGGTTGCCACGTAGTCTTCTTTGTTCAAGACTGAACAGATTCAATTCTTTTAGCCTGTCTGCATATGACATGCCTTTTAAGCCCGGAATAATTCTGGTCGCTCTTCTTTGCACTCTTTCTAGAGCAGCAATATCTTTTTTATAGCGAGGTGACCAGAACTGCACACAATATTCAAGATGAGGTCTTACAAGTGCATTGTACAGTTTTAACATTACTTCCCTTGATTTAAATTCAACACTTTTCACAATGTATCCGAGCATCTTGTTAGCCTTTTTTATAGCTTCCCCACATTGCCTAGATGAAGACATTTCTGAGTCAACAAAAACTCCTAGGTCTTTTTCATAGATTCCTTCTCCAATTTCAATATCTCCCATATGATATTTATAATGTACATTTTTATTTCCTGTGTGCAGTACCTTACACTTTTCTCTATTAAATGTCATTTGCCACGTGTCTGCCCAGTTCTGAATCTTGTCTAGATCATTTTGAATGACCTTTGCTGCTGCAACAGTGTTTGCCACTCCTCCTACTTTTGTGTCGTCTGCAAATTTAACAAGTTTGCTTACTATACCAGAATCTAAATCATTAATGTAGATTAGGAATAGCAGAGGACCTAATACTGATCCCTGTGGTACACCGCTGGTTACCACACTCCATTCTGAGGTTTTTCCTCTAATCAGTACTTAATATCTGAACTCCGTCGATAGCTCACACTATGTCCTGGAGGTCTCTGTCACACAGCGAAACCAAGAGCCCATTTGATTTAGACAACAAAGTTTCAAAAGCTCATCTTTTATTTACCCAAACCTGTTCACAGAGCAGGTTGCAATGGGAAGCCAACAGTAGGTCTGGAACACACACACAATCACTGTTAATTGAGGGAGAAAGCACTTTGAAGTGCTAACTAACTTAACTAACTATACTATATATATATATATATATATATATATATATATATATATATATATATATATATATATATATATATATATATATATAGTTAGCACTCATATAATTCCCGTCAACTGTCAAGTTGGCTGGTAGTGGATCTCTACTCCGAATATCTCGTAGTGGATCTCTACTCCGAATATCTCGTTCCATCTCATCCCAAAGATGGGCCGGTTACATTTAACGAGAGAGAGAGAGTGCACATAGCTTCCGTTTCATGAATCCAGGAAAATTGGCCAGTGTGCCAAAAAGCTGAAAATTTACAAACCAATTTAGAACTAATCCTAACTTTCCCGCTGCACATCACATTTGTTGTACAGTCAGACTGAGAGTGCGTACCAAAGTGCTGTGTTGGTACTTGTTCCCGCAACATGGCTAATCTTTTACAAATCAGGTTTTCTACAACTAAGCAACCAATAAACCAAAAGGAAAGCGCTGAAATCAGTACATCATAAAGAAAGTAATTATGAAAAAAAAATGAAGACGAACATTTAGGCGTGGAGGCTTCATGCTCTGAGAAGAATTGTTATTATTTTGTATTATGAATATTGTTTTAATAGTGTTTATTATTAGGAATGTCCAAGACGAGATTTCTTCGTTTAATACCCTATTTCCTTAGGCACAAGTATTTCTTTTTGTTTACTGAATTAAAATACAGGACTCCACGAGCAGCAACATCTTCGCGTGTATGTCTTCCAATTAAAGCAACAGTAGCATAATATTGCGCAAATCACCAAATCATTTTTTGCTGTAGTGTATTCAGAATAAAATAAGACCTATCATATAGCAACCTAAATATTCTACATGTTTATTTTATAAATGTTATTTGTTAAAATTAATCTTAATAGTGTAAATATTGTAACCTGGCCAAAACAATAGTAAATACATTCCAGCATTACAACCGTTTAACATTACGAATTACAACTAGCTATCAAGTACTGACATCAGATGAACCTAAGTCAAGTTACTTTGTTTACTCAATAACCTGTAAATAATTAAAAACAAGGATACCTGGTTGTACTTTTAATGTTCAGTGCAAATGTTGACGTTACAGAAACAAATTCACAGAAAGTCAACAGTAGGTGTTTTACATTGAACTGCAGTCCAGAGTTAAAAAAGAACTCCTTTCCAACTCCAAGTATCTTGCCTTTTCTTATCAGTCACTGCCTTGTTCTGCTTAACATTTAGTATGTCTTTATATTCATCATAACGTTAAATTACCTTTTTAAGTTTGATGTTAACCAAGTCTGGATTACTTCTTTTAGCACTTGCTATATACATTATTTTATTTCAGTTCACACATTCAAAAGTTCGCCGGTGCCGAGAAGCTGTTTCAAAACTGGCTAGCAACAGATGCAGAAGCTGCTGTATACCATCATTACAGCGGAACTCATGCAGGGATCTTAACATTAGCTAAAAACAAAGCAATAAAATTGGCAACATTTCCAAACAGAATACAATTACTGTATAATGTTGCTATTACATGCATTGCATTGTATACTTTTTTGTGTGTACTCGAATATGTAACATGCTATTCAAATAGTTTTTTTGCGTGCAATCATGTATTTCAAATGAAAATCAAAGTATTTAAATAGCACCCTTCATACAGGTGTATCACAAAGCACAAAAATAGGGTTTATCACAAAGGACAAAAATAGTCAAATTTATTAAAACAAAAACAAACATGTCCGATTGAAAAAATATATTGAAAATATAAATTATAAACATCAGCAACAATTTTATATATATATATATATATATATATATATATATATATATATATATATATATATATATATATATATATATATATATATATTATATATATAAGACACACACACACACACAGATAGTGGACAAAAAGAGTAAATGGGTAAATGAGGGACACCAGGTATATTGAAAGCAAGGGCTTCCACACAGGTGTGGCTCATGCATTAAGCAAATAACATCCCAGCATGCTCAGGGTCATGTACAAAAATGCTGGACAGGCCTGGTTGCATATAATTATGGCTAGCATGGCTGCAAGAGGAGACCTCAGTGACTTTGAAAGAGGGGTGATTGCTGGGCTGCGTTTGACAGGAGCTTCCGTGACCAAGCCAGCTCAACTTGCTGATGTTTCACAAACAGTGGTGTCTAAGGTGATGTCGGCATGGAACTATGAGGGAAAGACATCATCAGCAAAGGGCAACAGTGGGTGGAAGCACATACTCCAGGATCGTGACATCCGTGCATTAATTCGAAGTGCAAGGCAAAACAGGCGAGCAACTGCAGATCAATTGACTGCAAATTTCAACCTGGGGCGCGAGCAACCAGTTTAATCAAAAACTGGTTTGCCGAGAACTCCACAGAGCGGGATACCATAGTCAGGTTGCAGTGCACAAACCGCTCATCACACCTGGCATGCACTGATTTACTGTTCAAACCCACGTCGTAAAGTAAGAGAATCTCCCCCTGTTCAAGGTCATGCCACGGCAAACGTCGTCAAGAAAGGACGCGGGGATGGGGGGGGGGGGGGGGGGGGGGGGGGGGGGGGGGGGGGGGGGGGGGTCTTCCAGGATGACAATGCCCCCATCCACAGAGCACATGTGGTCGCCCAGTGCATGACACTGATGTTATCCATATGACATGGCCTTCTCAGTCACCAGATCTGAACCCAATTGAGGAACAACGCCTGAGACAACCAGGCATAAGTTGATTGACTTTCTCATGGAAGAATGGTGCTGCATCCCTCCTGCTGAATTCCAGAAGCTGGTAGACTCTACGCCAAGGCCCATACAGGCTGTACGTGGTGGCCCAACACCCTATTAAGAGACTTTACATTGGCGTTTCCATTTTTTGCCCACTAACTGTATATATGGCAGCTGAAATACAAACAGATACAACAATAAAAACCAAAACATATATACACACACACACATATATATATATATATATATATATATATATATATATATATATATATATATATACATACATACATACATACATATACAGATTATAAAAATGCCATCTCAAACAAATACGTTTTTAGTCTTGTTTTAAAAACAGATAGTCTTCGCTTCCCTCATATGTGCTGGTAGCACATTCCAAAGTTTGGGGGCTATAGCAAAAAGCCCTTCCTCCCCATTTAACATACTTTATTTTAGGGATTACCAGCAATGTAAGGTTACGATTGGGGAGATATGGAGTAAGCAGTTCTCCTAAAAGGCTGGTATCAAATTATTTAGTGCCTTATAATTAATAACAGTATTTTAAAATCAACTCTAAAATGTACAGGAAGCCAATGCAAAGAAGCCACCACTGGGGTGATATGTTTCCTTTTTCTGGTTTTAGTCAAGGAGCATTTTGAACCAGTTGCAAACAAGGCAAACATTTTGGGATGCCAGAAAATAACGCATTACAATAATCAATCCTGGAGGTTACAAAGGCATGTACTAGTCTAGAGATTATAGGTGTAAGTTTTACAATATTTCTCAAATGATAAAAGATGATTTTGTCATCTTTTTTATATGTTTCTCAAATAAGAGAGTAATCACACCTAAATTTCTCATTTCTAGTGCAGGTTTAGAAGGCCAAATGATTCAGGCTTATAAAGCTTGTTTAGATGAACCCACTGACAAAACCTTCATTTTTTTCTGCATTCAACATCCAGCTGGGTGTCATCTGCATAAAAAAGGAAATTTACACCATTTGCTTATAATACCACGCAGAGGGAGCATATAAACAGAAAATAATAAAAGGATCTACAATAAAGCCCTGTGGAACATCACAAATTAATAGATAATTTAATACAGCTGTCTCAGTACTATGTGCACGGCGAAAACCAAACTGAAACTTTTAATAAATGTTGTTTTGACTACACTAACACATCCCTAATTAGGATTATTATAATTCAGTTTTAGCGTTGCTGTGACCATATAGTAACAGCTTGGTTGCGGGTTTGCTTGTGAAAAATGAGTATCATTTGTACACATACATTTTCAAATCTTGAATACAGTATTTTCACTTTCCGTTGAGACATGGGCTCTCTTTGTTTACCATACACAGTTAAAAACATAGTGAAAATAAAAACTATCATGAAAAAATATATACATTGGGTCAGACAAGACTGCATCCGGGCCAGTAAAAACAGAAGCTCAGTGGCCCAAGGGGCTAGTAGTTAAAAATCTAAACGTAGAGCCCTGGAATGGGTAAAGGACCCCAGGTACAGTCCCTGGCTATACAACAGTGACCATGGTATGTTTACAATTGTAACAGGACGGAACCTGTGCTGGCTCCCTGGTGTGTGCATGATCCTGCAGGGGGAGCTCGTGAGCCATGAAGGGACCGTCTGTCAATCATGGCAGTGACATGGGGAGGCTGGGAGAGGTCGATGTCGATCTCACTCTCTCTCTCAATTGTGGGAGGGGCCTGTGAGCAAGGAGCAGTGAAATGTGCGAGTGGTAAGCTGTATTAGTAATAAATAAATAACATTTGTTTTCTATATAAGTTTGTTTTAATATCTGCAAACTTTTTAGTCAGCGTGTACACCCGGGGATGGGCTCCCACTCGTGGTACGGGGGGGCTGACTCTGAGACACGGATTCAGGTGTATACCTGACCCTGATGTCTCCGTGGAGGATGTGGTGTTGGCGGTGGGAAAGTCAGTCGGGTTTGGAAATATTAAATTTGCCTCACGAATGAACAAAGCAATAGTTGTTTTCCTGAGTCAAGAAATTCTGGTCAGTAAAATTGTGGAAGAAGGGTTTGTTATAAATGGTTCACTTATTTCAGTCATGCCTCTATCTACATCTTTGACTACAGTTATTCTTTCAAATAACCCCCCGTTTTTTGATAATGCCGTAGTTGCTAGAGAGCTCTCTCGATATGGCAAAATAATGTCACCTTTTAAACAAATCCCACTCGGTTGCAAGGCACCAGAAATTAAACATGGAATGTCTTTCAGAAGGCAGGTTTTTGTGCTTCTGAACGACCCCGATTGACCCTGATAACATTGAAGGTAGGGACTATGTAGTGTTTGCAAGCACAGATGTAATGAAATGTTTTCGTTGTTGTGGGGAACAGGGGCATCTCAAACATTCACGCCCATGGTCAAACGCAGAAGCAGGTTCGAGTGGTAATAGTAATGCTACCGGGGAAGGGACCAAAGTGGTTCAGAGAGCGCAGGTGAAAGAGACAGATCGACCGGAACCAGGCGACTCAGCCCAGCAACAGCCTGCCAGCAGCGAGTCTGCAGCGGGCTGATGCTGACCAGGAGAGTGAGTTCAAGGTGATGGGGAAGAAATGGCAGCTGAAAGAGAGGAAGGGATCCTCTCCCTGTATACGCAGAGGGGGGTAGTCAATTTGGGGACTTGTGGTTTCTTACGGCAGTGGTGGCAGGTCTTAGCCCTGCGCTGCGGTGGAACACAGTAGTCGGATGGAGAAGGGGGTGGATGTTGATTCCTGGCCCGCTGATCATAAGAACATAAGAAAGTTTACAAACGAGAGGAGGCCATTCGGCCCATCTTGCTCATTTGGTTGTTAGTAGCTTATTGATCCCAAAATCTCATCAAGCAGCTTCTTGAAGGATCCCAGGGTGGCAGCTTCAACAACATTACTGGGGAGTTGATTCCAGACCCTCACAATTCTCTGTGTAAAAAAATGCCTCCTATTTTCTGTTCTGAATGCCCCTTTGTCTAATCTCCATTTGTGACCCCTGGTCCTTGTTTCTTTTTTCAGGCTGAAAAAGTCCCTTGGGTCGACACTGTCAATACCTTTTAGAATTTTGAATGCTTGATAGGTCGCCGCGTAGTCTTCTTTGTTCAAGACTGAACAGATTCAATTCTTTTAGCCTGTCTGCATATGACATGCCTTTTAAGCCTGGAATAATTCTGGTCGCTCTTCTTTGCACTCTTTCTAGAGCAGCAATATCTTTTTTATAGCGAGGTGACCAGAACTGCACACAATATTCAAGATGAGGTCTTACTAGTGCATTGTACAGTTTTAACATTACTTCCCTTGATTTAAATTCAACACTTTTCACAATGTATCCGAGCATCTTGTTAGCCTTTTTTATAGCTTCCCCACATTGTCTAGATGAAGACATTTCTGAGTCAACAAAAACTCCTAAAAAGGCATGTCATATGCAGACATGCTAAAAGAATTGAATCTGTTCAGTCTTGAACAAAGAAGACTACGTGGCGACCTAATTCAAGCTTTCAAAATTCTAAAAGGTATTGACAGTGTCGACCCAAGGGACTTTTTCAGCCTGAAAAAAGAAACAAGGACCAGGGGTCACAAATGGAGATTAGACAAAGGGGCATTCAGAACAGAAAATAGGAGGCATTTTTTTACACAGAGAATTGTGAGGGTCTGGAATCAACTCCCCAGTAATGTTGTTGAAGCTGCCACCCTGGGATCCTTCAAGAAGCTGCTTGATGAGATTTTGGGATCAATAAGCTACTAACAACCAAATGAGCAAGATGGGCCGAATGGCCTCCTCTCGTTTGTAAACTTTCTTATGTTCTTAAGTGTAGAGACAAAAATAAAAGAGCTGTTGTGTTTGAATATTTAAAACAAAAACAGACTGATGTTGCCTTTTTACAAGAAACAGACAGTGATGTGAATAATCAGACCGAGTGGATTAAGGAGTGGAAGGGGGATGTTATTTTAAGCCATGGCTATGAGTGCCTGAATTGCGGTTTTATTTTCAGAAGGTTTTAAACCCCATTCTTTCATTGTTGATGAGATCATTCAGGAACGGCTGATTGCAGTGAAAGCTGTAGTCGAACAAAAGTTTTTATTAATGTTTATGTGCCTACAACTTTAAACACTACAATGTCCAACTTTAACTCGGAAGATTATCTTTTTCTTGGAGTGGATTTTAATTGCACTACAAATGATAAGTTAGACAGGAACCACATGGAGCCGCACACCCAGTCTGCCAGGGAGATGCACAGGATTGTGGAGAAGTGGGAGTTAGTAGATGTGTGGAGGAAATTTAATGGTGACAAAAGGCAGTATACATGGTTGCAGTTTAGGGATATCATCCTCTCCCTAGCTAGTTTATTGTTTTAAACACCATTTTAGCATTTATGTATCTTGTTTTATAACCCCCACAGGAATCACTGGCATTTTAACACTAACGCATGATGTTCATTTTAAGGAGTGTTTTAGTTTTTTTTTGGCAGAGGTGGAGAGACAGATTCATTCTTTTAGTTCACTAAGGCAGTGGTGGGATGTGGGAAAAATGCAGATCCACCAGTTCTGTCAGCAGTACACTGTGAGTGTCACAAAGAGCATCAATGAGGCAACGAGAGCCCTAGAGATTGATATTGTGGATCCCCAGCATAAACTGGAGTCCACTACAAATAGCAGGCAGTTTGAAGACCTCAAAGCCAAAAAAGTATCATTAAATGACTTTTTGGACACAAAAGTACAAGGGGCGCTCATTTGATCCAGGTTCCAGAGTGTGACACAGGTGGATGCCCCCACACAGTATTTCTTTGGTCTGGAGAAGAAACTGGGTCAGAACAAGCTGATCCACTGCCTGCGCTCAGAATCAGGGCAGGAGTTGCGTGAGCTGGGGGAGATCCGAGGGGTTTTACTCCCAGCTGTTCTCCAGTGAGCTGCAGGACAACGAGGAAGGCAAACAGCGGTTACACAGAGATCTACCACAGGTACCTGAAGAGAAGGGCAGCCTGGAGAGGGTGCTCATGCTACAGGAGCTCTCTGATGCTCTGCAAGAGCTGAGCAACAGCAAAGCCCCCGGCCTTGACGGGCTCCCAGTGGAATTTTATAAAACGTTCTGGGGCCTGCTGGGTGAGGACTTGCTGGCAGTATTCAAAGAAAGTCTGGCCCAAGGAAAGCTGCCCCTCAGGTGCAAGAGAGCAGTTGTCACACTGCTGGCAAAAAAGGGGGACCTATGCGACAAAGAACTGGGAGACCTGTCGCTTTGCTGTGTGCTGAATAAAAAATCCTGTCCAAAGCAATGTCCAAGAGACTGAAAGAGGTGCTGGGGTATGTCATCCACTCTGATCAAACGTACTGTGTTCCAAACAGGTCAAAAAGAGTGTCACAAAGAGCATCAATGAGGCAACGAGAGCCCTAGAGATTGATATTGTGGATCCCCAGCATAAACTGGAGTCCACTACAAATAGCAGGCAGTTTGAAGACCTCAAAGCCAAAAAAGTATCATTAAATGACTTTTTGGACACAAAAGTACAAGGGGCGCTCATTTGATCCAGGTTCCAGAGTGTGACACAGGTGGATGCCCCCACACAGTATTTCTTTGGTCTGGAGAAGAAACTGGGTCAGAACAAGCTGATCCACTGCCTGCGCTCAGAATCAGGGCAGGAGTTGCGTGAGCTGGGGGAGATCCGAGGGGTTTTACTCCCAGCTGTTCTCCAGTGAGCTGCAGGACAACGAGGAAGGCAAACAGCGGTTACACAGAGATCTACCACAGGTACCTGAAGAGAAGGGCAGCCTGGAGAGGGTGCTCATGCTACAGGAGCTCTCTGATGCTCTGCAAGAGCTGAGCAACAGCAAAGCCCCCGGCCTTGACGGGCTCCCAGTGGAATTTTATAAAACGTTCTGGGGCCTGCTGGGTGAGGACTTGCTGGCAGTATTCAAAGAAAGTCTGGCCCAAGGAAAGCTGCCCCTCAGGTGCAAGAGAGCAGTTGTCACACTGCTGGCAAAAAAGGGGGACCTATGCGACAAAGAACTGGGAGACCTGTCGCTTTGCTGTGTGCTGAATAAAAAATCCTGTCCAAAGCAATGTCCAAGAGACTGAAAGAGGTGCTGGGGTATGTCATCCACTCTGATCAAACGTACTGTGTTCCAAACAGGTCAATATATGATAATATTTTTCTGATTCGGGATATTTTGGATGTCTCTAGGCTATTGGGTCTCAATACTGGGCTGATTTCTCTAGACCAGGAAAAGGCTTTTGACAGGGTGGAACACCAGTATCTGTGGAGAACAATGAAGGCTTTTGGTTTTTTAGCCAAGATTCAGGTGATGGTGGTGACATTCAAATGGTGCTGAAAATTAATGGTGGCTTAAGTGCTCCTTTTAAACTTCAGAGGGGAATCAGAGAGGGCAGCTCAATGTCGGGGATGCAGTACTCCATTGCAATTGAGCCACTGCTGCACGAGCTGAGGAGAGTCATAAGCGGACTGTCTCTCCCACACTGTTCCAGCGCTCCTATTCGACTCTCTGCATATGCTGATAATACTGTGGTGATAGTGAGGAGCGACAAGGATGTCAGGGGTCTAAGCACTGCTTTAAGAGACTATGGGGCTGTGTCATCTGCCAAAATAAAATGGCCAAAATCAGTGCTCTTCTTATAGGGGAATGGACAGAGTGCAGACCTCCGTTCCTCCCAGCAGGACTACAATGGAGTGGGGGAGGCCTCAGATACCTGGGTGTGTACCTGGGGGATGAGATCAGCATGCAAAAGAACTGGGAGGGGGTGCTGGAGGAGGTGCAGGGGCAGCTGGGCAGGTGGTGCTGGCTGCTCCCAAAGCTGTCATAAGAACATAAGAAAGTTTACAAACGAGAGGAGGCCATTCGGCCCATCTTGCTCGTTTGGTTGTTAGTAGCTTATTGATCCCAAAATCTCATCAAGCAGCTTCTTGAAGGATCCCAGGGTGTCAGCTTCAACAACATTACTGGGGAGTTGATTCCAGACCCTCACAATTCTCTGTGTAAAAAAGTGTCTCCTATTTTCTGTTCTGAATGCCCCTTTTTCTAAACTCCATTTGTGACTCCTGGTCCTTGTTTCTTTTTTCAGGCTGAAAAAGTCCCTTGGGTCGACACTGTCAATACCTTTTAGAATTTTGAATGCTTGAATTAGGTCGCCACGTAGTCTTCTTTGTTCAAGACTGAACAGATTCAATTCTTTTAGCCTGTCTGCATATGACATGCCTTTTAAGCCCGGAATAATTCTGGTCGCTCTTCTTTGCACTCTTTCTAGAGCAGCAATATCTTTTTTATAGCGAGGTGACCAGAACTGAACACAATATTCAAGATGAGGTCTTACTAGTGCATTGTACAGTTTTAACATTACTTCCCTTGATTTAAATTCAACACTTTTCACAATGTATCCGAGCATCTTGTTAGCCTTTTTTATAGCTTCCCCACATTGTCTAGATGAAGACATTTCTGAGTCAACAAAAACTCCTAGGTCTTTTTCATAGATTCCTTCTCCAATTTCAGTATCTCCCATATGATATTTATAATGTACATTTTTATTTCCTGCGTGCAGTACCTTACACTTTTCTCTATTAAATGTCATTTGCCATGTGTCTGCCCAGTTCTGAATCTTGTCTAGATCATTTTGAATGACCTTTGCTGCTGCAACAGTGTTTGCCACTCCTCCTACTTTTGTGTCGTCTGCAAATTTAACAAGTTTGCTTACTATACCAGAATCTAAATCATTAATGTAGATTAGGAATAGCAGAGGACCTAATACTGATCCCTGTGGTACACCGCTGGTTACCACACTCCATTCTGAGGTTTTTCCTCTAATCAGTACTTTCTGTTTTCTACATGTTAACCACTCCCTAATCCATGTACATGTGTTTCCTTGAATCCCAACTGCGTTCAGTTTGAGAATTAATCTTTTGTGCGGGACTTTGTCAAAAGCTTTCTGGAAATCTAAATAAACCATGTCATATGCTTTGCAATTATCCATTATGGATGTTGCATCCTCAAAAAAATCAAGCAAGTTAGTTAGGCACGATCTCCCTTTCCTAAAACCATGTTGACTGTCTCCCAGTACCCTGTTACCATATAGGTAATTTTCCATTTTGGATCTTATTATAGTTTCCATAAGTTTGCATATAATAGAAGTCAGGCTTACTGGTCTGTAGTTACCTGGTTCAGTTTTTTGTTTCCCTTTTTGTGGATCGGTGTTACGTTTGCAATTTTCCAGTCTGTCGGTACCACCCCTGTGTCAAGAGACTGCTGCATGATCTTGGTTAGCGGTTTGTAAATTACTTCTTTCATTTCTTTGAGTACTACTGGGAGGATCTCATCCGGCCCAGGGGATTTGTTTATTTTAAGAGCTCCTAGTCCCTTTAACACTTCTGCCTCAGTTATGCTAAAGTTATTTAAAACTGGACAGGAACTGGATGACATGTGGGGCATGTTGTCAGTATCTTCCTTTGTAAAAACTTGTGAAAAGTAATCATTTAACATATTTGCTATTTTTTTTTCTTCCTCTACGATTTTGCCATTTGTATCTCTTAAACATTTAATCTCCTCTTTGAATGTTCTCTTGCTGTTGTAATATTGGAAAAACATTTTGGAATTGGTTTTAGCTCCCTTAGCAATGTTCATTTCTATTTCTCTCTTGGCCTTTCTAACTTCCTTTTTGACTTGCGTTTGCAGTTCTGTGTACTCTTTCTGCGTACTTTCTTTTTGGTCCTTTTTTAATGCTCTGTAAAGTGCCTTTTTTCGCTGAATATTTTTTTTAATTGATCTATTAAACCATTTTGGCAATTTAGTTTTACATTTAGATTTGTCTACTTTAGGGATATAATTGTTTTGTGCCTCTAGTACTACATTTTTGAAGAACAACCATCCTTCTTCTGTGGGTGTTTTCTCTATTTTACTCCAATCTACTTCTGTTAGTCTCTGTTTCATACCTTCATAGTTTGCTTTTCTAAAATTGTAAACCTTAGCTTTAGTCATTTCTTTTGGGGATTTAAAAAACACTTCAAATGAGACCATGTTGTGGTCTGAGTTTGCCAGTGGTTCTCTGACCTCTGTTTTAGTTATTCTATCTTCGTTATTTGAAAAGACTAAATCAAGGCATGCCTCCCCTCTAGTGGGTGCCTTCACAAATTGTGTTAGGAAGCAGTCATTTGTCATTTCCACCATTTCTATTTCATCCTTCGCGCTACCCACCGGGTTTTCCCATTTTATTTGGGGGAAGTTGAAATCCCCCATTAGTATGGCTTCTCCTTTGCTACAAACATTTCTAATGTCATTGTATAACAGATTATTGTGCTCACCGTCTGAATCTGGCGGTCTATAGCATGCTCCTATTATTATGCCTTTTGAATTTTTGTCTGTTATTCTGACCCATATTGATTCGGTTTTATTTTCTTTGTCCAGGTTTAACACCTGGGCTTCAAGACTGTTTCTTATGTATAGCGCTACCCCTCCTCCTCTTCTGTCCTGCCTGTCTTTCCTATACAGTGTATACCCACAAATATTAAATTCGTCCCCATCACTCTCAGACAACCACGTTTTTGTAACACCTATCACATCATAGTTACCTGTTAGTGCAGTAGCTTCAAGTTCTAGAATTTTGTTTCTGATACTTCTAGCATTTAGATAAATACATTTAATGGTTGTCTTACCTGAGTTGTTGTTCTTGTTTTGATGCGGTCTCCCTTCCTTTCTAGTTTAAATGCTTCCGAACCTGCTCGAGGATCTTTTCTCTGAGTAGACTAGTTCCCTTGTTATTTAAATGCATGTCATACAGAGGAAGGGCTCTCATTAGTAACAACCTGGTGGCCTCTACACTGTGGCACAGGCTGGCATGACTTGAGCCGCCAAAGTGACTACTGGCTTAGGTGCAGAGGGTGATTTTGGACTTTTTCTGGGATTGACTGCATTGGCTGAGAGAGGGCGTGTTGTACCTGCCCAAGGAGGAGGGAGGGCAGGGGCTGATTGACATTGCCAGTCGGACTGCTGCTTTCTGTCTGCAGTCAGTGCAAAAGCTGCTGTATGGTCTGGACACCCTGCCCTGGAGACCGCTGGCCTGCGCCCAGCTGAGAGGTGGAGGCGCTCCAGCTGGATATCAGTTTGTTTCAGATGGACACCAACAGGCTGAATACATCAAGGCTGTTCAGTTTCTACCGGAGCTTGCTGGCGGCCTGGAGACTGCACTAGGTCTCCAAAGATGCACATTTTTTAAAATTCCAGCCTGGCATCTGAGGTCTCCAGCCTCCCTGCTTACACTCAGCTAGTGGTAAGAGCCGAAGTCACACAGCTGTGCCACCTGCTGGACCTGCCATGGTGCTGCTGGCGTAGTCCGGAGAGCCTGGCTGCAGTGCTGGGGCTGCGCTGTGTAGACGGGTTCCTGCGTCAGACCCATGCTGCTCTACCTTCGGAGGGGCTTTTGCGCCTGAAGGTTTTTTTTGAGGATCATCAGATCTCTCAGCCACAGGCCCCAGTTCCAAGACTACTTGTGTCCCCTGCACTGAAGAAAAATGCCATATGTATAAATAGACTAACAGAACTCCCTCTGGACATTGTCAAGGGTAAGATTCTGTATAGATCATGTGTAAAGGTCCAGCACCAAGCACAGCTCAGGCAGCTCCCCGACACACACTGGAGGGACAAACTGGTGGTGGGGGATGACACAGAGCCGGCCTGGAGCAGTTAAAATAAAAGGACACAATATTTGCAGTGGCGGGTATTACACACCATCATTGCTGTTAACACTTTTATTAGTGTTTGTGGCAAAGTGCCCCGCCCCTGGGCTATTTTTTTGTGTTATATGTTACGTGTAGTGTGTTAATGTTGGTGCAGTCATTGGTACACGGGCTATAAATGGGTCTGTGTAACACGAGTGTTTAAAATGTATATTTGTATTTAGGCATGAGGATTGCACAGCACTTCATATGCAGGTAAGATGTAATAATATGTGAGCACAGGGAATCGCACTTTTATTAATTCAAGTGCAGTTGTACTGAGACTCCAATTGAATGATTGATTAGCAATAGAGTCTCAGTACAGCTGCATAAAAGCAGCATGTTTTTACTCACTCGGGGTTGTGTGTTCGGTGAGTGAAGAACGGGTGTGGAGAAGGAGAAAGTAAAATCTAAAGTAAATAATTGATTTAAACTCACCATGTTTGTCTGTTTGTCCACCCGTTTATCTGTCTGTTTAGTGTTAGTATGTTTTGTTTGTCTGTTCGTTCTGGCTACTATGCCATTTTATACCAGGTGTTTTTCTTTTATTCAACCTTTTATTTTCTGTTTATTGATTAAACTGCACAACAGCGCAATTCATATTTCACCTGGCAGTACTGAGTGTTTTTTCCAGGTCTGACGTCACCATACACGCCATCCTGTTAGTGTTATTAACCCTTCAGAGTCTGACTCCTGTTCATTCTGTACCCAAAGAGAAACTGTTTTTCACTGTTTTGTGTTCTGCACTCGTTTACAAGCACTTTTTACATTTTTAGAGGTACTTTTTAAGGATCTTAACCTACATTAATGAAACAGTATTTATTTTTGCTGTTCGTTTTACAAGAAAGAATAAGTCCATTGATCAAATAGCAAATTTTATCTTAGGTCAGGCTAAAATGGCAACATACAAGAGCAGAAAAAACATGGTTGAAAGTTATTTCAGCCATGATGTTCTTATTACTTTTAAGATGTTAGTCAAATGGCAGGTGAGAATAGACTATACATTTATAAAACTATTTTATAAACTAATGCAATGTTTGAAATGATCTGGTGTATAAATGGAACATTATGTATATTGGAAGATGAAGAGCTGTGTTTTAATGTGTAGGCTTTCTGTTGTTTTTTTTTGGATCCTGAGTTAGTGTGTGTATCGTTTTGCTGCACTTTGTGGTGGGGGACAGAAGGACGGGGAACGACAATGATTGATTGAATCACTTTTTGTATCCTGTATTTTAAATTTGTTGTCAATAAAGTACACGTAAAAATCAAATCTCTCTCTCTTTCTTTCTCTGTCTGTCTGAGTGGCCTGGAGGCAGGAATTGAGGGGCACTTGACTTATAAAAATAATGCTCTGCTATTCCTCAGGGCTGCCCTTCTAGGAAAAACGACAGCGGGAGCTCTGGTCGAAAACTGCAAGTGACACCTCTGGAGCGAGGGAAAAGACAGGCAAGCCAGGCAGAAGATGGAATCAGGAAAGCCAAACCTTTTAGTTATGGACCCAATTGGGACTTGTGTAGTTAGCGGGGATGGTGGGGGAACACATAGTTTTGTTATTGCGTTTTATTTTCTTTTTTTGCTTTCGCCTTTTGTTTGGATTATTTTGACGCACTTGCGTGCGTGTGTGTGTGTGTGCACACTCTTCAGTGGCTCCATTTACCATTGTTGGTATTCGGGTGAGCCAGCACTGCAGTGCCACCTTGTGGCGGAATTAATAAAGTACTTTTGTGTCTGTGACCAGTGAATGTCACCAACCTCCCACATGTGGTGTCGAGAACTGGGGGGGGGACACCCGGGGCTACAGAGACCGACGAAGATGACAGTGGAGGATCAACCAGAAGTATATTTGGAGATCTTTGAGGCTATGCCAACCTCCGCTGGGTGGCCCCCAGCTCAGTGGGCTGGATACCTCCAGACGAATATCCCCAGAATATCGGATTATGCCATGAGCTGGTTGGTACCGGACCAGTCCACCAAAGCAAGGCTGGTGGAAACCATCGTGATGGAGCGGTTCATGGAGTGCTTGGCCATGGGACTGCGTGTATGGGTGTAGCGGCATGCCCCCACCACTTTGGATCAGGCGGTGTTACTGGCGGAGTAGTTCCGGGCGGCAGAACCAACACCCACCAAGCCGTCTGGGAAGATCGCTACTCCTGCATCATCCTCACTCCTGGCCCCCGGGGGGCGAAGGGACTGGAGGGAAGGGGCATCCAGGTTTTTGGATGGGGTGTGGCAGTGGGAGCTCCTGGCCTGGGACCTGGGGTGGGGATA